>NW_015169881.1:56570-56740 GCF_001447785.1 Gekko japonicus | reverse complement strand
GCCTCACAATCCTCACTGGTTTTCACCACCCTGAACAACTTCGTATCATGCGCAAATTTAGCCACTTCACTGCTTACTCCCAACTCCAAATCATCTCTCCCTTATAATAAAAGAGTTTTGGGTGCCAAAGTTCTAAAATGCACTCCTTTAGTGTTAGGCCGAAAAAACTG
>NW_015169881.1:51758-54445 GCF_001447785.1 Gekko japonicus | reverse complement strand
GGGGGTTGCAAGCATAGGGGGGATGCTTGCCTTGGTTCCACTGTCTGATGGGGGGGTCTGCCCAGGTGAACTTTCCCTGTGAGTTTGCTGTCTTATTTCTGAGCTGTTCCATAGACTCCTGTAACTGCAGCTGTCTTTTCTGGAAAGAGCATTGGAGAGACTTTTTGGGGGAGTCTGTAACTGGGACGCCAGAAATGTAATCCACCCCCAACTTGAAGAGATTGTAAAAGAGCAGGTGGCAGGGTGAGGTTCCCTGTGCATTTGGTGTGTGTAACTTGCAGGGGGTCCATTCTATATACTTTTGAACCTGTGTCTGACATGTCCCCCCAAAAAACACTTCCCTGACTTGACCTTAGTCCTGTTGGGTTCACAGTGCCACAGTGGCACTAGTTCTGCTGGGCACATTGCACTGGTTCTGCTGGGCTTGCAAAAATGCCTCCAACCTTCAGTTTCTACTGCAGAGATTCTCTGGGACTTCGATTCTGTTCTGCATGGCTTCTGTTGTCCTTGCTTTTTTGCTGTTTTTCCCTCCATAGGAGCACCTTCTTTGGGGGGCTGTAACTTGGACCCCATAAATCCAATCCTCATCAAACTTGGAGGGCAAGTAGAGGAGAGTCATCTGGAGATCTCTTGCATGTTTGGCATCTTTAATTTGCACAGGATCCATTCTATACAATCCTGACCCTCATGAACCTGTGCTTGTCATTTCCCCAGAAAATGCTTTCCTGGGGACACCTTCTTTGGGGGAGCCATAACTCGAACCCCATAAATTCAATCCTCACCAACCTTGGCATGTAGGTAGAGGTGGGTTAGCCGGATATCCCTTGTGAGTTTGGTGTCTCTATCATGCTGAGGGGTGTTCTACCATGTCACAAACCTCACAAATGAAACTGGTTTATTTGTGATGTTTCATGGTTCATGAAGCTGGCATACCATGAACCATACCACATTTTCCCAGTTCATGCCCATCACTACTCAACACCAGTTCTCTAGGTGAAATCCATCTGGTTGTCCTCATGAATTACCCCTGCATTGACCCATGTGGATCTATAAGAACCAGATCATCACTGAGACAGTACCCTAAGACCACAATTGTACCTTTAAAGATTGACTACCTCTTTCAATAGTCTTTCAGTAGTCATGTATGGCTGCGAGAGTTGGACTATAAGGAAGGCCGAGCGCCGAAGAATAGATTCTTTTGAACTATGGTGCTGGAGAAGACTCTTGAGAGTCCCTTGGACTGCAAGAAGATCAAATCAGTCAATCCTAAAAGAAATCAACCCTGACTGTTCCCTGGAAGGCCAGATAATGAAACTGAAGCTCAAATACTTTGGCCACCAAATAAGAAGGGAGCACTCACTGGAGAAGACCCTGATGCTGGGAAAGATTGAAGGTCAAAGAAGACGGGGACGGCAAAGGATGAGATGGTTAGACAGTGTCATCGATGCAATGAACATGAAATTGAGCCAACTTCAGAGGACGGCGGAAGACAGGAGGGCCTGGTGGGAGATGGTCCATGGGGTCGCGAAGAGTCGGACTCGACTGTGCGACTGAACAACAACAAGGGGCAGCAGGAGTTGTGGGGCATGGGCTACGAGTGAGACTGCACTGCCCCTAAATGTCCCACTATGGTTACGGGCCTGGTGTATTTTCTTCACTAGCAGAGGTATTTTAGCGCCTCCAAAAACATGTTGAAACTTGAATTGTTAGTATCTGAGAGTATTTTAACAGTCTCAGACAGAGAAACAAAAAAATCACCGGAACTAATGTGACTACTATGATGCGGCCCCCATATACAAGCTTCAGTCTTATGTGTAAGGGTCACAGGTGACACAATGATAAACGCTGAACAGCATTTTGGGTAGGAATTCATCTCTTCCACCGAAGCTATGCCAAGTTTTACTACTAGTCTAACACCAGGGAAGGGTCTCATGTACAAAATTCATCAGGAAGGCCATTAGTGAGACGGTGGGCAGAATGGAAGTCATATGGCCCAATCACCATGTCACTCTTTAACAATGACTCCCGAGGAGAAGAAATGACAGTGATTGCCATGGGCTCATCTGCGGAAAGTCAATTATTGAGGGTTTTGATGTTAAGCGGCTGTCCTCTCTTGCCAGATTGGTGACCTCATGGTGTGTTCAGGATATTTGTAAGTGAAACGGACTAGAAAAAACTGACAGGTAGTCCCCCCCCAAAAAAAACCCCCCCACACCTTAAGTTCTTGCAATAAAAAAAAAAAGCGCTCATGTGTGGTTCTTCCAGGTCAGAATTCCCTTTATCTGAAATTGGGAAACCTTTACTGTTGCACAGAAAATAATGAAGGACAAGGACCAGATATTTGGTGAGTTTTCATGTGGAATCTGGTTTCAGGCAGAACCTTGGGGGAATTTCACATTACCCGTCTTCTCCCGGTTTCAAGCCGGGAGTCTTCCGTTTGCAGATGAACCGGTAGAGGGCTGCCGTTTCACACATGGCTTGCCCCTACTGGAAAGGAGCCGATTCAGAAGCGGTTCGGCGTTTCACACACGCACCGCTTTGTTTCCCCACAGTTTTTTTTTTTTTAAGTCCGTCTTATAGCGATATATCGATATACCAGTATTCCAATGTATTCCAATGGGATCGGTATAGCGTTATATCGATATATCAATATAAGCCGAACGTTCAAAAAAAAAAAAAAGCCCGCG
>NW_015169881.1:39010-51137 GCF_001447785.1 Gekko japonicus | reverse complement strand
CCCTATCTCTTTATCTCCCTCCCTCACTAGTATTATATTTTTATTTATTTAAAACATTTATTACTTGCCTTTCTGCCTTATGAACTCAAGGCATCTTGCAAACCCAAGCAAAATACACCCCCACACACACATTTTAAAACCACTTTAATTCAAGACAGTCAAACTGAATGAATGAAATGCCACCCTAAACAAAACCCTCTTCAACTGCCCCATAAAGACTGAAAGGGCAGGGGCCACATGCACTTCCATGGGGCGGTTGTTCCATAATCATGGGGCTACCACTGAAAAGGCCTTCTCTTGCATGCCCACTAGCCTCATTGGACGGTAACCATCTGTTTATCCTCCAGAACCAATTAGTCAATGTTCACATGTCGAATTGGATCTTCTAGCCCCTATTCTAGTGGGCTGAGACAAATAAAATGAATTTCAATAGAGATAAGTGCAAAGTCATACACTTAGGTATAAAAAAATCAAAGGCACAGATATAGAATGGGAGGGACTTGGCTTGACAGCAGTTCATGTGAAAGGGATCTAGGTGTTCTGGTTGATCACAAGCTAAACATGAGCCTGGCAGTGCGATGTGACTGCGAAGAAAGCTAATGCAATCTTAGGATGCATTAACAGCAGCATTGTGTCCAGATCACAGGAGGTTCTGGTTCCGCTCTGTTCTGCTATGGTCAGGCCTCACCTGGAGTACCGTGTCCAGTTTTGGGCACCACATTTTAGGAAGAATCTTGACAAACTCGAGCGTGTCCAGAAGAGGGCAACCAGGATGGTGAGAGGGTTGGAATCCACCGGGGGGCAGTGGGGGGGGGACACGGGGGGACGCCATCCCCCCGGGTGAGGTGCGGGAGGGTGGGGCCTGGAGCTCCCTGCTGGTGCCCGCTGGAGGTCGCCGCCAGCTGTGGGGAGGACACACTTCCGGTGATGTCATGGGGTGTGGCATATGCTAATGAGTTATGCTAATTAGCCCCCCTAGCTCTTTTTCTACGAAATGACCCCTGGAATTCAAGTCTTATGCAGAAAGGCTGAAAGAGTTGGGTATGTTTAGCCTGGGAAAGAGAAGACTTAGAGGGGACGTGATTGCAGTGTTCAAGTATTTGAAGGGCTGTCATGTAGAAGTTGGAGTGATCTATTCTCTCTCACTCTGGACTGCAAGACTAGATCTAATGGAAGGAAATTACAAGGGAGTCGTTTCCGGCTAAATATCAGGACAAACTTCCTAACTGGGTGGTTGAGCAGTGGAACAGACTGCCTTGGGCGGTGGTGGATGCTCCTTCGCTGGGTGTTTTCAAGCGGAGGCTGGACGACCCACTTTCGGGTATGTTCCTGCAGAGTGCAGGGGTTGGACTAGATGACCTGCAAGGTCCCTTCCGACTCTAACATTCTATGATTCTATTAACGCATCTCTGTATATCAACTGGCACCTCCATACCATTCTCACGCAAGCCTCAGGTCTTCCAAGATGTGTGAGACAAACAAACAGTAACAAGTGTACATACCAGACAGCAGACTCAAATGTATCGATCAGGCCTGAATAACTAGCAAGCCACCGAGCTAAAGGCAGGCCACTGGTCACGATGACCTCTTTCCTTGCTTCCAGGGGACGCCATGTCACACGCCTGGCAAGTCGCCGTTCCCAGATTCAAGGCTGTGTTCCGCTTGATTGGTCGCAAGCCTGGCGAGACTGTGTATTCAAAGCATCTACGGGAACCCACCTTTTGTTAAAAATGTCAAAAGCCCAGTATGGTCCTTTGACAAGGCAAGAAGCAAGAATAATGGACAGGAAGGGGGGGGAAAAGAAAGCTCACTGATTGACAGACATTAACTTGTCTTTCGCTCCCAAGGAAACGCGACATCAAAACCTGTCTGGCCGTTCAGCTATGACCAGCATCTTAAGGGAATCATGTGTATTCTAGGCATGCTGTGACCTCCGACACAAATATGATCTCCGGGTAAACTACCCTTGTTTGAACTCCTTCCATGACATGCAAGCCAAGCTCTTGATCAGATGGTCTCAGTGTTCCCTGGTGAACTTCCTTGTGAGTATAGTACTCTGCCAAAGTACTGCGGTGGCTCAAGTGGTTAAGACACTGAACTGCAGGCTGTGGAAGGTCGGTAGTTCAGCAGTTCGACACCCGGGTGCCGCAAGACGGAGTGAGCTCCCGTCTCTAGTTCCAGCTCCTGCCAACCTAGCAGTTTGAAAGCAAGAAATTGCAAGTAGATAAATAGGTACCACTTCGGTGGGAAGGTAACAGCGTTCTGTGCGCCTTGGTGTTTAGTCATGCCGGCCACATGACCACGGAAACGTCTTCGGACAGCGCTGGCTCTTCGGCTTTGAAACGGAGATGAGCACCGCAACCCTAGAGTCGGACTCGACTGGCTTTTGAGCAAGGGAGACCTTTACCTTGAAAGTACTGTGTCTGTGCAGTAGCCACCTGTGATACAGCGCAACGGATTTGTCCAGTCTAAGAACAACATCAACTCACTTATTGACAAAGAGGCAAATATCCCCCCCAGTCATGGCTGGGTTATTAATTCAATCGATTTATGTAAAGCACAGGATCACTTGCTATTCGTATTCATTCCATCTTTACACCTTCCCGGCCAGAGGCAATTCTTTAAATGAGCAATATTGGCTAGATTGCATTACCTGGTTTGGGTGCCTGTGCATTCAGTGGTATTTATGCAAGCAGTGATTGCAAGAACTAATGGCTATAATTCGTGGGCTCATGGGCAGACAACTAAGACATAGGAACACCTAAATAGAAAGTCTCAGCTAAAAAAAACCCCACACCCTTGAATGAGTTTTTTTTTACTGTGATCCTGTTAAAAGTCGCAGTTGTGAGAAAGTAGTGTAATCATGCAACAATGTGGCCAAGTGCAAAGAGATGCACATTGGAGCCAAAAATCCTAACTATAAATACACATTGATGGGGTCTGAACTGGCAGAGACTGATCAAGAGAGAGATCTTGGAGTAGTAGTAGATAACTCAATGAAAATGTCGAGACTGGGTGCGACTACAATTAAAAAGGCCAACGCTATGCTGGGGATTATTAGGAAGGGAATTGAAAACCAGTCAGCCAGTATCATAATGCCCCTGTATAAATCAATG
The DNA here is from genome assembly GCF_001447785.1 of Gekko japonicus. Taxonomy (NCBI): domain Eukaryota; kingdom Metazoa; phylum Chordata; class Lepidosauria; order Squamata; family Gekkonidae; genus Gekko; species Gekko japonicus. The sequence goes on along the minus strand of NW_015169881.1, from coordinate 48,021 downwards.
GTGTGACTTCATTTGGAGTACTGTGTACAGTTCTGGTCACCACACCTCAGAAAGGATACTATAGCACTGGAAAAAGTGCAGAAAAGGGCAACTGGAATGATAAAAGGGTTGGAACACTTTCCCTATGAAGAAAGGTCAAAGTGCTTGGGGCTCTTTAGCTTGGAGAAACAATGACTGAGGGGTGACATGATTGAGGTTTATAAGTTTAGTATAAATTATGGGTTAAAGGAAAGATGAAAAATAGATGTGCTTTAGATAGGAACTGTGAGACTCTATGTATACAATGGATTTATTGTATAATGGGTGATGTTTAAAATGGGCAAGGTAACTAACAATTTCTGTAAAGTACCTAATACATCCTCATGTTTGGCAAGTTAAAATAGCTATTTCTTAGTACTATTGGAAAAAATTGGGTTTACTTGATGGGTGTTTTTACAATAACATGAAGAGAATTTAGTAGATGTATGAGGCATGAATACTTTAGATAATACTTAGTCAATGTTATAGCTAAGGATTTTAATGTTTCAGCTTACCTTATCCTCCCCTTATTGGGTGTTTAATTTACAAGACAGTAAAAGGGCGCATAAAGATAAAAGCAATGTGTTTATAAAACAGTTTATTTTTAAGCCCATGGTTATAAACAGTTGTTAGTTTTTCTTTTTCCTTTTAGTTGTTTTGGAGTAAATGAAGCATTAGCGTATGATACAGTCCCTTGGACTGCAAGAAGATCAAATCAGTCAATCCTAAAAGAAATCAACCCTGACTGTTCCCTGGAAGGCCAGATAATGAAACTGAAGCTCAAATACTTTGGCCACCGAATGAGAAGGGAGCACTCCCTGGAGAAGACCCTGATGCTGGGAAGGATTGAAGGTTAAAGAAGACGGGGACGGCAAAGGATGAGATGGTTAGACAGTGTCATAGATGCAACGAACATGAAATTGAGCAAACTTCAGAGGACGGCGGAAAACTGGAGGGCCTGGCGAGATCTTGTCCATGGGGTCGCGAAGAGTTGGACTCAACTGTGCGACTGAACAACAACAACAACAACAAATAGATAGGAACTCTCAGTCTTGGGCAAGTGATGCTCTGTATTCTTGGTGCTTGGGGGGGGGTAACAGTGGGAGGGCTTCTAATGTCCTAGCCCCACTGCTGGTCCTCCTGACGGCACCTGGTGTTTTTGGCCACTGTGTGAACCAGAGTGTTGGACTGGATGGGCCATTGGCCTGATCCAACATTGGTTTCTCTTATGTTCTTATGTTCTAAAGTACTGTAATCGTGCATTCAAACAGCTCACCAGATTATTGGTTCTCTGCTTATGACTGGCAAGCAGTACATGAACTGTACCTGCTCATGGTCAAGGGCAGGACTCACCAACCTTCTAGTCCATGTGGGCACTTTTGAAATTCTGACGAACGGCAGTGGATACGATCACAAAATGGCCGCCACAGGTGGTGAAGCAATCCTAAAATGGCTGCTGCGTCAGATGAGCCTAGCCACAAAATGTCAGGGATTGAGGTTGTATTCAACTCTGATAGTGACTCGTTAGCATGTCAGGCAGAATTCCTTTTAATCTGCACAGGCAATCAGAAGCCCTGCTGGGGGAAGGCCCCACCTAGCCCCCCAGATTTCCCCAAAGAACTTGGCAGGCATCAAGAAAGTTGCTGGCAGGTGCCATGTCACCCCTGGTCAAGCACAACTACTTTGTTCCTGCCCTTACCATGAACATTTTTTTATCAAGCTTAGAGAAAGTTTTCCTTAACCGCTGAGATCAGTTCATAAACTTGATCAGGTCGCGTCAACAAAATACCACCTTTATGAGGCTGAAGGACACCTCGTAGTATGGCATATTTGGCAAAAAAAGTGCATTCTGCAATTGGATATGGAAATGTTTGAGGAAGTTTTTTTTGGGGGGCGAAAGGAGCAGCCATAAAGTGACAAATTGAAATTGGGTGCGCTTGCTTTATGTGGAGCCAAGAATGATCTTCAAGTACTGCGACAGCTTGCTAATGTAGCACTGCATTTCACTAAACACCAACAATAAACAGATTTATGCAACACCATATGAACCGCCAGGTGGATGAGGAGGTATTCTGAAAGTGCACTATCTTGTTTACTGCTTTTGCCTCCGTAGGCTGTTCCAAACATGGGGTAAGATCCAGCGAAAGGGAGTCCCACGAGTGAGCGCCTGTTTTTTTTTACTTCCAATTTAAGTTGGACTTAAATCTCCGCCGTTGATAACAACAAGAATTAAAAGGAGGGGTATGAACACAAGAAATTCAGTATCATTCCATTTCTTATCTTTTTGTTGTTAATCATTCAGTCGTGTTCGACTCATGGCGATTCTGTGGGCCAGCTCTCTCCACGCTTTCCAATCTTGCACTGTTTCTTTAAGTCACTCCATGCTCAGGCTGGTGTCGACTTTTACGGTGCCTAGCCACCGCGTTCTTTGGCGATCCCATTTCCTTTTGCCACTAACCAATTGAAGCACAATTGCTTTTTCTAGTGTGTTCTTCTGCATGACATGGCTAAAATAGTCACAGTTTTGTGAATTTTCCTTTCACTTTCTCATCTTTATGTTTGGTATTACACCTGTGATGCCCTTTCTCCACTCACATAGAGCCTACCACCCTCTACACCTCTCTCTCTCTCAGGTTCAGGATTACCAGTAGGTCAGGGTGTCACACGTCACTACCCTTCTTTTTGTCAGGAACTTTAGGCGGGTAATCCACACACCCAGACTTCTTCAGAAGATAAGTGTTTATTATGGTAATGCAGAACTAAAGTACATGTATACAGCCTGTGTTAAGAGTGCCTTGTAATAAAGAAGAAGAAGAAGAGATTGGATTTATACCCGCCCATCACTTGGAGTCTCAGAGCGGCTTACAAACTCCTTTCCCTTCCCCTCCCCACAACAGACACCCTGTGAGGTGGGTGGGGCTGAGAGAACTCTGACACAAACTGCTCCTTCAGGAACAGCTGTGCCAGAGCTTGTGACTGACCCAAGGTCACACCAGCAGGTGCAAGTAGAGGAGTGGGGAATCAAACCCGGTTCTCCCAGATTAGAGTCCGCACACTTAACCACTACACCAAACTGGCTCACTAACTGAGTAGCAAACTGGCTACTAACTTATAGAATATTCAAACAGCACCCCCACCTGCGAAGCCAATGAAGTTTTCTCACACGCTTGGGCCCTGCCAGTAAGCAAGCAATTTTGCGCCCAAAGCAGTTACGGTTCCCAGGCCTGGGGAATTACAGCAAAGCAAAGCATCTTCAAGGCCAATTGCAGATAGCGGGAGCACTAGACAGAGAAGCGCTGAGAACAGGAGGGAGATAAAATCCCCCTCACATTTCAACACCATGACAGGGCTACCTGACATTTGTCAATGGTCTCCCTAATTCTGCCCCCCTGAGCGGAACAGTTCACATCCTGAGCAAAATATAACTGCTGTAATCTTAAAACAGGCAGTGGGCAGTGCAAGACCCTATGTGGCTCCAGATTGCTGCTGAGCGGGGCTTCCGGTGTTAATGAGCGGCCGCTCACATGAACAGCTTAGAGGGAACACTGTTTCTTGTCTCTTTTAAAAACTCTACAGAGCCATGACCATTTCCCCTCTCAGGTCCTGCCTCTCGCTCAGCAGAGACATCAGTGGCCAGGGTAGGCCAGCCCCTTTTAATACCAGACCCCCACTCAAACACTTCACAGAGTTATTGGGGTCAGGGGCTCAAACACAATTCTATTCACATGCCGCCACATTTATTCATATCCTATATAGACCGAGATCTTCACTGCTGTGTGTGTGTTTCTTTCCATGAGACACACAGCCCACAGAGTCAAACGAACAAGGAGATAACTTTTATTTATGGTTTGAACATAACACTGAAGATAGTAAGGTGGAAGTTTCATTGTTTCTTTTCCCTTGGACTTTTGAACTGTTTCCCTATTCCAGCATCTTTTGTTACGAATTGACGTTTCTTTCCATTTAGTTTTCCGCTGCTCTTTGCCTCAGCTTCACTCAGTCAGACATACTCTTTACCCTCTCTAACTACCTCGCTGCCAACTCCTGACTGCTGTTTTCCAGCTGTCTCTCAGACCAATTTCACACAAGAGCTGCGCCGCGGTCGTGCCTCCCTTTGCCCTGCTTCTATTGGTCAATTTCCCACTCGAAGCCACGCGGCCGCATTTTGACCCGTGGCATCGCCCGATTTCCCCCACGGTTTCGTGATCCTCAAAAAACAGGATCACAAAACCGCGGGGAAAATCAGGCGAAGCTGCGGGTCAAAATGCGACCGCATGGCTTTGAGTGAGAAATTGACCAATAGAAGCAGGGCAAAGGGAGGTGTGACCATGGCCCAGCTCTTGTGTGAAATCAGTTTCACATTCAGTCAGCTCTCATTGGCTACTGTTAGGGAGAGCTGGAACCGTCCATGACAGGACCTATTTTGTTTCTTTATTATATTCATTTTTTGGTCTTAATAGGAGACACTGTTGGGTTGGGGTTTTTTTGCTTTGATCCAAAAGGCATAACATTTAGGGAGGTTTTACCCTTCACCCCAGGAATTCTTTCTTCAGGCAGAGAGCAGGGATGTGGTTGATCTCTCGCCATGAATGCGTCCGACTGTCCAACTTAGCACATAAAGAGGTGTCTGTCAGATGTGACCCAATCACATGTGACCTGTGCAATTTGTGTTGAACAACTGTGAATGCCTGCCAAAAAGTTGGCAGGGTTTTTGTTTGTTTCTTTGCGAAACAACACATGTGCAAAGATGCTGCCGATTCAAACTGATCAGCTCTCATTAGTGTCACTGGGGTCTACTTGAAGCAACTCCGAAAGGTAGGAGTTTATTAAAAGACCATCTTTATTTATGATTGACTTATATGATTTGGGATTGATTTAATTGTCTATTTAAATGATTGCCTGCTAGGCAGAGCAGATATGCGGCAAGGAAGGAGCGGATGGTAGAATTTGATCGGGCTATGTGAGAATGCACATGCATGAAAATGCAATGGAACAAAGTCTGAATCCAGTGGCACCTTTAAGACCAACAAAGTTTAATTCTCTGGGTATGAGCTTTCATGTGCATGCACACTTCTTTGGATACATTGAAACAGACTTCATCAACCATTACATACCAGTAGATAGAGGGTGTGGTGGTGGTGGCTTAGTTGCCAGGAAGAGCTAATTAGTGTCAAGATGCATAAGTAACTGAGCAATAAGTATAGCTAAGACTGGATTAAAGCAGTTGGTAAGACCTGAATAGTAGTGAATTAGCATATGGATAGCAAAAGCTTTAAAACAGAGATGCGAGAACTGAGTGATTTAGCATGTGTAGTGAGATAAGAACCCGATATCTCTGTTAAGCCCTGAGGGTTCCATTGTCCTGAGTGTCGTAATACCTTGTAATTCAGCAACCTCCCATTCTAGTCTATTTCTATAATTCATTTGCAATAAAACAGCTATTTTAAGATCCCCCACTGAGTGTCTTGTGGGGCTGAAATGTTCTCCTACAGATTTCTCAATTTTGTGATTCTTGATATCAGATTTGTGTCCATTTATTCTTTGGCATGGGGTCCCCCCCATCTATATGCAATGGCTGTTGAAGTCTGTTTCAATGTATCTGAAGATGTGTGGATGCCCATGAAAATTTATACCCAGACTTAAACTTTGTTGGTCTTAAAGGTGGCGCCAGAATCAAACTTTGTTCTGTTGCTATACCAACCCACTTAAATGAAAAAGCAAATTATGCTATATTGCCTGATTAGGAAGGAATACACTGAAGCAACAGGCCGATCAGCCATGAACAGGTCAACAAATAGTTCATCCACTCGTCAAAAAACCAGTTCATTGTTTGTGACCATCAAACAGGACACCAGTTGAACCAGTGTCTGTTAAAGCTAGGGTTTCCAGTCTCCAGGTGGTGGAATTACAACTGGTCTTCAGGTAAAAGAGATCAGTTCCCTTGGATAAAATGGCTGCTTTGAAAGATGGACTCTATGGCATTATACCCTACTGAGGTCGCTCCCCTCCCCAAACCTAACTGTCCCCAACGCTCCACCCCCCTAATCTTCAGGAAGTTCACAATCCAGAGCTGGTAACCCTAGTTGAAGCATCCCTAGAAGAAAGGACATATCTCTGATTTTGAGTTGTTGTTGGTCAGTCACACAGTTGAGTCTAACTCTTCGTGACCCCATGGACCACATCACGCCAGGCCCTCCTGTCCTCTGCTGTCCTCCAGAGTTCACCCAACTTCATGTTCGTCGCATCGATAACACTGTCTACCCATCTCATTGCCATCCCCTTCTTCTTCGACCTTCAATCTTTCCCAGCATCAGGGTCTTCTCCAGGGAGTGCTCCCTTCTCATTTGGTGGCCAAAGTATTTGAGCTTCAGTTTCATTATCTGGCCTTCCAGGGAATAGTCAGGTTTCATTTCTTTTAGGATTGACTGATTCGATCTCCTTGCAGTCCAAGGGACTCTCAAGAGTCTTCTTCAGCACTAGAATTCGAAAGCATCTATTCTTCGGCTCTCGGCCCTCCTTATGGTCAAACTCTCGCAGCCATACATTACTACTGGGAAAGAATACCATTGCTCTGACCATACGGACTTTTGTTGGCAGGGTGATGTCTCTACTTTTTATTATGTTATCTAGGTTTGCTGTAGTGATTTCGAGTAGGTAAGCAAAAAAGCCAGTTAGCTTGGATGATGTTCTGATTGCCAGTCATGTTCAGGCAGCCAATTTTTTGATGAGCAGTTCAGCTACTCATTATCCATTTGTGACTGTTGAAAGGATTGTTTTTCTCTTTCACAACACCACACAGTACAGCACAATCAACACACGTCACAAAGCTTGACGGAGATTTCTCCCTCTCCCCCCTTCCTGCTTCCTTATTGCTGTGTGCCACTTTGCTCTACAGCCAAAACACGCGGTTAAATCAGTCACCGAGGCGTATAAACTGCCGGCAAATCAACGCTGTCTGTGTTTTTAAAACCCTTCTGTTCGCTGTGCCTTTCTGTATTCCTTAGCAATGGCAGTCGGCTGCCAATCTGTTTCCAACAGAAGGTTTTTCATACTTTGCAAAGTATTCTTGGCGTTGGATCCCTACTCTTCACATCTTAAAAGATAAAAAAAAAATCAAAATAAAATTTAGCACTGTCATGAGAAGCATCCCAAAAAGAAAAAGAACATTTTGAAAAGAAGTGCACCTGGATCACACCGGGCAAAACCCTCCCCCCCGCTTTGTGATACCTAAAATGGAAAATGGATTGCTCCAAAATATCCCTTCCTTTCACATCTCACTAGGTAACTAATTGTATCATGAGTAAGGATTGTTCTTATTGACTGCCTTCACATGCTTCATGAGCCAGTTTGGTGTCGTGGTTAAGTGTGCAGACTCTAATCTGGGAGAAGCGGGTTTGATTCCCCACTCCTCCACTTTCAGCTGCTGGATGACCTTGGGCAAGCCATAGTTTTGTCAGAGCTGTTCTCTCAAGGGCAGTTCTCGAAAGAGCTCTCTCAGCCCCACCTACCTCACTGGGTGTCTGTTGTTGGGAGGTGAAGGGGAAGGAGATTGTAAGGCGCTCTGAGATGCCTTTGGGTAGTGAAGGGCAGGGTATAAATCCAATCTTTTCCTCCTCCTCCTCCTCATTAGCAATACTAGAGCAGAGAATGAAACAGCAGAGTTCATTTCTAGATACAGAAGAAGGCCCATCCTGAGCTAGTGGGGACAACACAGTCAGCGGAATAAGCTTGAAAGGCTGGACACAGGAAAACCTATCAGGACAATCCTCTTCTGTAGAATCCTGATTTCCACCAAGAAAAACCAGGGTCACAATGCAGATGCAGGCAATGGCAGACCACCTCTGATTCTCTATGGCCTTGAAAACCCTACAAGGCTGCCATAAGTTACTGCAACTGGACAGCGCTTTCCGCCACCAGATATGCTTTGGTATTATTGGGTGTAGGGTACCACCTTAATTGCCCTTGCAATGGGCAACCAGAAACTGTGGTGGCACTCTCTTGAAGAAGGGGTCTTTCCGGAGCTGGCATGGGGGACTTGCTGTTCTGCTATCAAAGACATCTAGGAAAGGAAGGAAGAAGGATTGTCTCTTTCATTTCCCATAAGGTGGCAACAGTCCAGTGGGTGGTGGGTGGGCAGATGGCGAGCTGGTGGCAGGGGAGGGACAGGAGTTTACCGCCTATCAAAAATTACCATCCAAAGTGGTGCCTGATGACAGAGCCATTCCTGCATACTGCAACATTTCTGTTTTTGCAGGTGGGAATCTCTTGTCTGAATACTTTCTTCTGTCAGGATTCACTGGCAGGGGATTCAGAATATTACCAATTATAAACCAACCGTTGCTGCCGTGGATGGAGACCCTTCATTGGCAGAGGAGCTTAATCTCTTCTTTGCCCGTTTTGATGTGGAGCCGAAGGGGACAGCCATACTACAGCCATCTGTCCATGGCGGCCCCTCCCTCAGGGTAGAAGAGCATGAGGTGAGGCGTACGCTGAGGGCTGTAGATCCGAGGAAAGCGGCTGGACCTGATGGCATTACGGGATGGGTGTTGAAAGATTGTGCTGACCAGTTGGCAGGGGTCTTTACTAAGATCTTCAACCGGTCCTTACACTAGTCTATTGTTCCGTCTTGCCTAAAGTCCTCAATCCTGTTTGAACTGCTGCCTTCGGGTAGAAGATATAGGACAATTAAAACAAGGACAAACAGATTAAAAAACAGTTTTTATTCGAGAGCTATTATTGCTTTAAATGCTGTATGAATTGGAATTTGGGTGACATTGGTGGTTTAAGTTGCAATGTGAACCTTAAGGGAGTTATGGGATGGTTGTGAATGGTTGTGTGAGTGTATATGAGTATGGTTGTAGATCACCGAATGATTGCATCTTAATTTCGTTGTACTATGTACAATGACAATAAAGTATATTATTATTATTATTACTGCACATAGAGAATGACCTCAGGAAGTGGGCTAGGTTAGAAACCCCCCCCCCCAATAC
>NW_015169881.1:32509-37509 GCF_001447785.1 Gekko japonicus | reverse complement strand
ATCAGAACATTGCATTTTGTTGTTACATCTTCTTTACGAAAATCCTTTGAGCTACTGTACACTACACTTTACTTCTAGGCAAACTTACTGAAAGCAGAGAAGGGTCCATCAAATACATGTTCTTTCACACCTCTCCCTGGTCCCTGATCGACACTATTTCTTTTCATTATCATCCGAGTGTACTGGGGAAAGTTTAACTTGCAAAATTACGCTATGTAAATGACAACCATTTTTCCTCTCAAGGTGCAGAAAGGCTGGTAGTAGAGTGGCCCAGTTTCCATGGCAACCCAATGAATCTCCTGCACTGTGGGGAAATGTCATTTTCCAAAGAGGCAAAACTTCATGGACAGAGTACATCAGGATGGGAAATTGTCATTTCAGAAGAAAAAAGTCATTTGCATTTATGTCTCCGAGTTTTCGCTTTTAACTTACGGAGATTCGGCGGCACACGGTTCGGTGGGAATAAAACAATATTCAGAATTGCTGATGAATAATGAGCTTTGTGATCATGCTCAGGCATCTGTGAACAATTCTAATGCTTGTACATGAAATATAATGTAGATAAACTGGCGTAAAACCAGTAATCACCCATTTGGCACCAGTGCTATCGACTCTCATTGATACCTGTATATCAAATATCTGATCTGGTCAATAAACCATTGAAAATTCATGGCACGGCTTGCCATTTGAGCAACTAAAAAATTCACTTTCTCATTCCATGCTACTTTGATACCATCAATCTCCATCCACAGTTGCCCACATTACATAGAAGAACATTTTATGAAGAGCATTATCTTCGTGGTATAGCAAAGAGCATTGCTAATGAAGCATGGAAAAAGAATAAATTCGTCTAATGGGTATATGTGTCAAATTTCAATTAAGGATACGTTGGGAAGTGAAAAAGAGAGATGAGCATACAAATTAAACCTTTGACCTTCACAAGGAATGGGGGAGGAGTGGAAAGGAATCTGTTTAAGGCTCATGTAGAACATGCTGCAGTATTCGTAGAAGAATTCGTTGCTAGGACATCGATATGGAAAAGATAACCTCTGCTTCTAAGTGGTCTCATTGGTTTCCATCTCTGAAATCACAGAATCATAGAACCATAGTGATGGAAGGGGCCATATGGCCCCTCTAATCCAACCACCTGCTCAAAGTAGGATCAGCCTAAAGCATCCCTGACAAATGTTTGTCTAGCCACGACTTGAAGAGTCCCCAATGAGAGGGAGATTACCACCTCCCTAGGTAGCCAGGTCAGCTGCTGAATTGCTCTTACTGTAAAAAAATTTCTCCTAATATCCACCTTTCTGCCTGTAATTAAAACCCATTATTGTGAGTCCTATCCTCAGCTGCCCACAGGAACAGCTCCCTGTCCTCCTCTAAGCCCTTCAAATACTTCAAGAAGGACCGCCTTTCCCCGTATGTTCCCCCAAGAGCACTACGGTCCCCCAAGAGCACTACGGTCAGGGCCCCGAAATTTATTAGTCATCCCGGGCCCTAAGGATGTCAAACTAGCCGCCACGAGGACCAGGACCTTTTCGGTGGCGGCTCCTACCTGGTGGAATGAGCTCCCGGGGGAGATCAGGGCCCTGCGGGACCTCATGCAATTCCGCAGGGCCTGCAAGACGGAGCTCTTCCGCCAGGCTTTCGAGTAGGAGCCGCCACCCCTACTATACCACCACCGTCCCGAGGTCCTGATTAAACATCTGCTATCGAAGAATCCTCCTGCCGTCTTCGTGGGACTTTGGACATTTAATCCGCCATCTTTTAGATTATGAATGGGAGCTTGAGCACCTGTTATTATATTTTAATATCTAGTATATGTTTTAAACTGTTTTGTATATATTGTTTTATCATGGCAAGTTGTTCTTGCCTCTGTGAGCCGCCCTGAGCCCACTGGGGAGGGCGGGGTATAAGTATGAAAAAATAAGAGGACAATCATGTCCCCCTTTGAGCTCCTTGTCTCCAGACTGAATGTTCTCAGCCCCCTCAGCTTTTCCTTGTACGGCTTGGTCTCCGGGACTCCGATCCTCCTTGTCGCTCTCTTCCGCACCAGCTCCATTTTGTCCGCATCCTAGAATTAGATCTGAGTGCAAGCCTGAGATTCAGATCAACCGGTATGAATCTCATGGCACCTTGAAGACTAACGTTTGCACTGTGGCCCAAGTTTTCATGAGCTAGAGTCCACCTCACAGAATGATGAAGGATGAAGGAAGGTGGTTGGGAAGGGGTAGTGATGACAAACGGAGGACAGAAGGCCCAGCAGCTACCCAAGACATTGGAATGTTTCATTAATATACAAAAGCAGAAGACTAAATGATCCAGTCAAAGTAGGAGTGGAATATTCCCAACTGGTGATGACCCAGGAATTCCTGAAAAGTTTGGGGCGGAGCCTGGAGATGGAGATGGAGGGGTTTGGGGACAGACCTCTGTAGGGTATAGTACCATAGCGCCCCCCCTTCAGAGAAACCTCATTCTTCTGGGGAGTCGATATCTGTAAACTGGAGACTACTTTTTCACCCAAAGAGTAATCCACACATGGAATTCACTGCCGCAGGAATTGGCGGTGGCTACAAGCACAGACAGCTTCAACAGGGGATTGGATAAACATATGGAGCAGAGGTCCATCAGGGGCTATCAGCCACAAAGTCTAGATGGAGCACTCTGTCTGGGGCAAGGGATGCTCGGTATTCTTTGTGCCTGGGGGGGCAACATTGGGGGGGGGGCTTCTGGAGTTCTGGCCCCACTGTTGGACCTCCTGATGGCACTTGAGTTTTGGCCACTGTGTGACACACAGGGGTCATTTCCTGCGTGAGCGCACAGGAGCGGAGCTCCGGCAGTAAAGAGCCCAGGGAGCGGGCACATGCAACAAGCCCCGCCCCTTGCTCCCAGCAGCCCTCAGTCAGAGCAAGAAGCAGCCAGGTAAGCTGCAGAGCCCCCCCCCGCCCCCCCGGTCCAAAACAGTTCAGTGGCACCTTTAAGACCAAGTTTTATTCAGGTACAAGCTCTCCCTCCTCTGCGAGGACAGATCTGCACGTTCCCCCCCCCCCAATAGCTAGCAACCCAAAACAGTCCAGTGGAGCCTGAGTGGTGGGTGTTGCCTTCAGGGGGTGTGGCCTAGGCAAATAAGTTATGTGAATGAGTTATGCTAATGAGCTCCTGCACCTCTTTTTCTACAAAATGACCCTTGGTGACACAGAGGGTTTGGACTCGATGGGCCACTGGCTTCTCTAATGTTCTTATGAGATGAGTTACAATTCCAGGAGATCTCCAGGTCCCACCTGGAATCTGGCAACCCTACCTGGGAGAGAAAGTGAACAGCATACGTAGATCAGGACAACTTTTATATGATTAACTGTGCAGACATAAACAGAGTTATACCCTGGGTCTAGAAGGGAGTATTTCTCTTTGGGATTTAGTTGAGCGAGACTTACAAGCCAAACTGGCATTCAGTTCTTTTTTTCATCTCTGCCACAACACGGAAACTCTACACTCTCCAAATCCATTCCCATCTCTGAGAACCAGGGCTTTTTTTGTAGATAAAGCCCAGCAGGAACTCATTAGCATAACAGGCCATACCCAACAACAGAAACTCATTAGCATAATAGGCCACACCCAACAGCAGAAACTCATTAGCCTATTAGGCCACACCCCCATGTTACCAGAAGTGTGGTCATCCAGCCACACCCACGTTTTGCTTGTTATTCTGTTTACCTTGTTTGTTGTCAAAACCCAGGGCTTTTTTTGTAGCAGGAACTCCTTTGCATGTTAGGCCACACACCCCTAATGTAGCCAATCCTAATGAGTTTCTGCTGTTGGGTGTGGCCTATTATGCTAATGAGTTCCTGCTGGGCGTGGCCAACTCGGGAGCCAGCCGGAACTCCGTTCCTGTGCGTTCCAGCCCCAAAATAGCCCTGCTGAGAACTGATACACCATCAGAAGAGGACGTTTCCTCCTTGGCCCAACCCCCAAGAAGGATTGATTTCCTTAGACAAAAATCTCCACTTTCCCCTGCCCCTATCCTATCATTTCCCCAGAATGTCACTTTACTTCAAAACCCCACCCTTCCTTCAAGGAGTTCAGGGCAGCAAACATACTTCTACCTTCCTCGATTTTGACCTCACAACAGCCCTGTGAGGTTGATTAGACTAAGGTTGGGATCCCACCTAGAATTTATGTGGACATGGTGTGTATGTGTGTGTGTACTGGAGGGGTGATTTTTGCCAATACCTCCCTTCTACAAGAAACATCTTACCCCCCCCCCAGTTATTCCTCGGGTTCCCTGTCCCCCAGGAACCTCATTTCAGGACTAGAGCGGGAGTGGGAATCAATAACTTCCCTCCTTGCACCCCTGGAAAGGCTAGGTGGGATCCAACCTTATGTGAATGGCTCAACGTCAGCCAGTGAGATTCATGGCACAGGAGGATTTGAACCTCCTAATGAGTGGTAGATTCAGGATGGAGAAAAGGAAATACTTCTTCACACAATTTATTTATTTATTTATTTATTTATTGTTTCGATTTCTATACCGCCCTTGACCCCGAAGGGTCTCAGAGCTGTTTACAAGAGGGTATATATACCAATTATTCCTAATCTAGGGCCACAATTCATTTTTGGGAAGGGGCTGCCTACTGGCACCCAGCGGCGTACGTTCTGTTGCTTTTCTCTCCGGGCGGGCGGGCTTCTGATGTTACTTCCGGTGCTTCGGATGGGCCGATGGCATCCTCAGCAGGCTTCAGCTGGTGTTCTTCTGGCGCGCGGCTGCTCCGACTGCGGCTCGGCTAACGTCCCTCAGGCCCCGCGGTGCTGCATCCTATGTGTCATCGCGTCATCACAGCTCCACCTCCATCCGTTGTCGCCACATCCTTCAGATCGTCTCTGCTGCCGCCATTACTCTGCCGCTGTCAGTACTGCCGCCACCGCACTCCTGGCACACACTGTCTGGAGGTGGGTGCCCCCTGCCACCTATGGCAGGTACCCATTTGTCTACTCGTGAGTAC
>NW_015169881.1:31008-31876 GCF_001447785.1 Gekko japonicus | reverse complement strand
GGCTCTTCTGATGTTCTTATCAGGGGAAGGCCTCGGCCTCTCTGCCCTGTTGTTGGACTGTGTGAGGCCACTGTGTGAGGCCTCTTTGCCCTATTGCTGCCCCTCCAAAGAAACCGGTTGGCCACTGTGTGAGACAGAATGCTGGCCTAGATGGACCCCTGGTCTGATCCAGCAGGGCTCTTCTGATGTTCCTATGAAGCTCCAAGAATATGACCATGAATGATGATTTGAACTCCAAGTAATCTAGATCTAGAGTGACATTGTTCAGTTGTGGATATTACTCTCTTTTCATATGTTTTATAAACCGGTATCACTTGTCTGCCTTAAAAAAAATTACTCTCTTTCCAGATATTTTATCGTTCGGTATAATATTTGGATGAGAGAGCACCAAGGCAAACAGGATGCAGAGGAAGGCAATGGTGAACCACCTGTGCTTATCTCTTGTAGCAGTCCTAACAGCCCAAGCTAGTCTGGTCTCTCCAGAGCTTGGAAGCTAAACTCACTTGGCCATGGTTACTATGTGGATGGGAGATGATCAAGGAGGTCCAGGGTTGCTAGGCAGAAGAAGGCAATGGCAAACCTCCTTGGCTTGTCTCTTGCCTTGAAGACCCCATGGTCCTGCAGTCACCATGAGCTGGTTGCAACTTAATGGCACACATTTATTAGTTATAGCTTGTCTTTTTGAAAAAGAATAGAGACTTCTAGCTAAATGTGATTTCAAAAAATCCGAGGAGGATGAGGATGAGGAGATTGGATTTATACCCTGAAGGAGTCTCAGAGCAGCTTACAATCTCCTTTCCTTCCCCTTCCCCTCCCCCCAACAGACACCCTGTGAGGTAGGTGGGGCTGAGAGAGCTCTTTTGAGGAC
>NW_015169881.1:26405-29444 GCF_001447785.1 Gekko japonicus | reverse complement strand
AAGAAAGAAAGAAAGAAAGAAAGAAAGAAAGAAATGGTAGAGCAGAGACAGACAGGTAAGTCACATGAGAAAGCTGATTGACTTCAGTCTTAGAACTCTGCACACATAGAATTTTATTACTTCAACCAGGAAAAAAACCAACAGTAAAAACATTAGACTTGATGTTCACTTAACTTAGCTGTCCATAATGTAATATAAGTCATAACATCCTGAAACTTCTACTTTGATGGCTACCAAGTACCCACAGAGATATAATTATTCAAAGCTAAACACTAATGACAACATCAAAATGATCATGCTTGTTTCCAAGATAAAGTGCATGCTCTGTTGTTGACTGCAGATTGAAGCTTGCGGGATAGGTCAACCATTCCATGGAGTGACCAGCTTTTGTGTGGATGAGGATGTCGCAACTCAGCAGATTCGCTGTGGCCATGATCTCTGCATCAGTTGCCCAGACTCCATCATGAGAGATGCCAGAAGTGCTCACATATTCACTCACATTCCGGTTCAAGTAGTCCTGTAGTTTCTCTGTCAAGTCAGTGTTCATGTGGTGGATGACTTTATTTCTAAGAAGGGAGTGGTTGTCCTCTGATCCTGTCAGGATGTAGCTGATGGCCCGGAAGTAGCAGTTCCCATCACCTTTGGTTTTATACGTACGCCGTGGATGCCCAAGCTCCCTTGTGCGTCCACAGTACACAACCTTTACAAATGAAAGGCCAAGAGTGGTGCTAAGATACTTTCTTACAGAACTTGGTAGTGGGTTGAAAGTCTTCATCTGCTGGCATCTCTGTGAGATGTTGATGTCATCATTGTCTGGTCCCTCACATGGTCTTTTGAGTGTCTTCTGCTTCAGGCTGTCATTTGCAGAGTCACTAGGATAATCATCATGGGACTTGGGTGGTGGAGAAGCCTCTTCTTTCTGGAAAAGCTTAAGGTTGCTGGTGTGGTAGGTGTTGTTCAGCATCTTGTCAGTCTTACTGTTCCTAAGTTTTACACGTCCCTTGGTCAAGGATTCCACAACTGAGTAGGGTCCAATCCAGCGTGGTTCCATCTTTGAACCCATGCGACGAACACAGCGCTGATTCTTGATGTAAACTATGGAGCCAACACTGATTTCTTTCTTGCTGTTGTGTCGACGATCAAAGCCACGCTCCTGGTATTCCTGGGCAGAGTGGATGTTGGTGCTGATGGTTGAACGGAGCTTTTTATTAATGGTTGTCAGTGTATCCAGTACATCAGGGTTAGCTTCATCTGAAAGGGGCATGGAGCCCACAATGTCAGCCTCTGAGGGCTTGAGGTTCATAGGAAGCTTTGCTCAAATGGAGTACACTTGGTTGAGGCATGCACAGATTTGTGATATGCAAACAGAACACCAGGGATAAATTGGTCCCAGTTGTTGCCTCGGTCATTGACAAGCTTACTAAGAGATTGTTTGAGTGTTCGATTGTTATTGGGGAAGTATCTCTCTTAGTAGAAAAATACAGCAGCCCCAGAAAGCAGGCCTGGGGGGTTAATCTGGCCTGGGGGGGTTATTCTAGCCTAGGCCAGAGTAACCCCGGGTTTACTCTGGCCGGGGGGTGAATGGGGGGGTTATTCTAGCCTAGGCCAGAGTAACCCCGGGGTTACTCTGGCCGGGGGGGTGAATCTGGCCTATTACAGCCGGCCAGATTAACCTGAGGTTACTCTAGCCTAGGCCAGAATAACCCCTCCGGGTTACACCGGCACCGGCACCAGCCCAAACACCCCTACGGTTGCCACCAATGCTCTCTCTAAGACGTGGAGTCCTGTGAGCAAAAATCCCGTGGAGTCTTGTGAGCTCCTGGCATGAAAGTTGTTAGCCAGCGATTTGGCTGCTGCATAAATGAGTTTGCTCTGCAGCCATCCTTCCTGAGCTAAGACAGATATGCGTGAGCCGGAGGCTAAAAAACTGTGATCTCGCTCACATCAACTCAGCTTAGAGGGAATACCCGTTGCCAGGTCTCCTGCTATAGTATGGCAGATGGTTATACTATAGAGTTTCTGCCGAATCCCAGAATGGTGAGACCTCACTTCTGGGTTCACGCTGGAAATGATGTCACACGATCAATGCAACTGCTCCCCTCATATTATGGCCCCCATCTCCTGCTGGGTACCAGCCACTGGCTGGCAACCCTGTATCCTTTCCTGTTGAAACTTACCAAATGGCATTTGCTATATTGAAGAGAAGAGAAGAGATTGGATTTATCTCCTGCCCTTCACTACCCAAAGGAGTCTCAGAGTGGCTTACAAACTCCTTTCCCTTCCCCTCCCCACAACAGACACCCTGTGAGGTAGGCGGGGCTGAGAGAGCTCTTTCAAGGACTGCTCTTTCAAGGACAGCTGTGCCAGAGCTTGTGACTGACCCAAGGGCACATCAGCAGGTGCAAGTGGAGGAGTGGGGAATCAAACCCGGTTCTCCCAGATTAGAGTCCGCGCACTTAACCACCACACCAAACTGAAGGCCACTGTAAATGCCATGTCTTTGTAGCTGACATGGCACACCCAGGACTGCAAGGGTCCATGGGAGATTTTGTGTGCATAGATCCTGACATTCGAGTCAGGTGCTCTGACACTATGAGAGTTACACACACACACAGCCCGGACATCGGCAGACTGGAGAGGCAGTAGTGCAGCGCTGGGCAGATGCTCCCATGGTGTTTGACTGCTGCAGACAAGATTGTCCTGTTGCGCTGAAGCCATAACGGAGTGGCTCCCCCCCACTCCCCCCCAGCACTCCCTTCCTTGCATCAATTGCTTGCGGGCCGCCCAGGAGCCCTGGATGGGCCGGATCTGGCCTCCGGGCCTTCTGTTTGACACCCCTGGCCTAGAGCATCCCTGACAAGTGTCTGCTTAAAGACTGCCAGGGAGACGGAGCTCACCACCTCCCGAGACAGCCCATTCCACTGTGGCCTAACTCTTATTGGAGAGCCAGTTTGGTGTAGTGGTTAAGTGTGCGGACTCTAATCTGGGAGAACTGGGTTTGAATCCCCACTCCTCCACATGCAGCTGCTGGTGTGATCT
>NW_015169881.1:13012-26366 GCF_001447785.1 Gekko japonicus | reverse complement strand
ATGCAGCTGCTGATGTGACCTTGGGTCAGGCACAAGCTCTGGCACAGCTGTCCTTGAAAAAGAGCACTTTGTGTCAGAGCTCTCTCAGCTCCACCCACCTCACAGGGTGTCTGCTGTGGGGAGGGGAAGGGAGAGGAGTTTGTAAGCCGCTCTGAGACCCCTTTGGGTAGTGAAGGGCGGGGTATAAATCCAATCTCTTCCTCCTCCTCCTCCTCCTCCTCCTCCTCCTCCTCCTTCTTCTTCTTCTTCTTCTTCTTCTTTCTTCTTGTCAAAAAGTTTTTCCTAAGATCCAGCCGGTACCTCCCTGCCCTTAACTTAAACCCATTACTGTGAATCCTCTCCTCTTCTGCCAACAGGAACAGCTCCCTGCCCTCCTCTAAGGGGCAGCCCTTCAGATACTTCGAGAGAGCCATCATGTCCCACCCCTCCACCTCCTCTTCTCCAGACTGAACATTCCCAAGTCCCTCGGCCTTTCCTCGCAGGGTTTCTTTGTCTCCAGGCCCCTGATCATCCTCGTCACTCTCCTCTGCACCCGCTCCATTCTGTCCACATCCTTTGTGAAGTGAGGCCTCCAGAACTGCACACAAGACTCCAGGCGTGTACCAATGCAGTGTACAGTGGGACTGTGGCATCTTGTGATTTGGATGTTATGCCTCTGTTGATACACCCCAAGATTGCATCAGCCTTTTTTGTTGCTGCATCACACTAGCTGATCATATTGAACTTTCGGTCCTCCCTTACCCCAAGATCTTGTTCACACACACTGCTACTCAGAAGTGTATCCCCCCACTCCAGTATGCGTGTTCCTAATTTTTGTTACCCAGATGTAGAACTCCGCACTTATCCTTGTTAAATTGCATCTTGTTCACATCTGCTCCAGTTTTCCAGTATGTTCAGATCTCGTTGAATTCTGTATCTTCAGGTGTGTTTGCTACTCCTCCCAATTTGGTGTCATCTGCAAATTTAATGAGTAGCCCCTTCACATCCTCATACAGATCATTTTTGCTTAGTAGTATAAGTTTATTGTCTTAGCCATAGGCCATAACATAATACATCAGGTCATAAAATGGCAATGTAGACAATAGAAAAATAACAGTATACTCCTATACTTCTTCTACTTTGCGTTAAATACTAAACTCATTCTGGTTTTCCTTGTTGCTAGGGCAAATAACGCCATTCTGCTAGAGACATTGTGGTCAAGGTCCAAGAGTAAGAATTTGACCAGATCCAGATCGTAGAGTCCATTACGCTGCGGAATAATAGGGATGATGTACTTTGGCCTAAGGGCTTCATGCCACGGGCATCTCAGAATATAATGTACAATATCATCAACTTCCCCCATATCACAAAGGCAAAGTCTAAGGGGGGAAGGGATACCAAAGAAACGTCCAGTCCTGATCATTGATGGCATGGATTGAAATCTTAAATCTGCAGAAGCTGATCGTAATTCCAGGCTGGTTAACTTCTCTAAATACAGGGACCTACAGTGATCCCTTTTAAAAAACTTGAGTAATGGTGCCGTAAGACAACATGCCATCACATCCTGATCCATAAGCCCATCCTTTTTGAACACCCATTCCTTCAGTTCCCGTGCTTGGGTTTGATTACTTCATAACCCATTCCTTCAGTTCCCGTGCTTGGGTTTGATTCCTTAATAGATCATCAGGAATTGAAAATTTCAGTTGAATTGAGGCCAACTGGTCGCCTAATCTCTTGGAGGCTTTCAGATGCCAACTAAAACTTAACCCCCCCCCGGGAATCCTGGGGTCATTCTAAACATTTTCTCCAATCTATATATCTAATTCTGAAGTCGCCACCTGGTGTGCGGATACCTAAATCTGCGCACCGGGGGCACCTGGGGGGGGAGGGAGAGTTTTGTGCACAATCCCCCCAAAACTCACAGATTGTCCCCTGCGCATGCGCAGGGAACGCCTTGTGACCTCCCTCGATGCCGATGCCACTTGGGAGGGGGGAAGAGAGCAGCGGCAAACCGCTTGGGCCTCGCTTTGGAGGGGGGGCCTCGCTTCGAGCTGGGGGGAGACAGCCAGAGGGGAAAGAGCAGCGTGGCCGAGCGGCAAGCCATTCGGGCCTCGCTTCGGAGGGGGAGAAGAGCAGCGAGGCTCGAGCGGGAAGCCGCTCAGACCTCGCTTCGAGCTGGGGGGAGAGAGCCGAGGGGGAGAGAGCAGCGATGCCGAGCGGCAAGCCGCTCGGGCCACGCTTCGGGGGGGCTCGCTTCGAGCCAGGGGAGGTGGAGAGAGCCGGGGTGGGGGGAGAGAGGGCCGAGCGGCAAGCCGCTCAGGCCTCACTCCAGGGGGGGAGAGAACGGGGGGGAAGAGAGCAGTGAGGCTGAGCGGCAAGCCGCTCGGACCTCACTTCGGAGGTGGGGGAGGGGAAGAGCCGCTCGGGCCTCACTTCGAGCCGGGGGGAGGGGGAGAGAGAGCTGGGGAGGGGGAAGAGACAAGCGAGGCCTGAGCGGCAAGCCGCTCGGGCCTCACTTTGGAGGAGGGGGAAGGCAAGGGGGGGAATTGAGGGAGGGTGGAGGAGATGGGGGAGGAACCAGCAGGATGGGGGGGGAACTTACCTCCTCCTGCTGCTTCCTCCTCTGCCTCATTTGTGGAGTTCTCTCCCCCCCGCGAGTATCATGGGTCCGCCCCTTGTAGGATAGAATTCTGACATTGACTCTGGCATTCAACTAGGTAATTCCCAGTTCAGCCCTCATTAATGCCACCAGCGCACCCCTTGGAAAGGCGAGAATCTGCCTCATAAAATAATTCTGTACTATTTCTAATGAGGACAATATCTGATCTTCCCAGCCCCAGATCTCTAATCCATATAGCATGGCTGGAATTATCTTACTCCCGTACAGTTTAAGAACTGGGTCTACCATGCCTCCTCCCTTAGAAAAGTAGAACTTCAGTAGAGCCCCCAAATTCTTCATAGTAGCAGCTTTTAATGATGTAAAAAGATTTGAAAGTACTGGGTAGGGTTCCCAAGTCGGATCGGCGCTGGAGCAGGGGACTCCAATGCTGCTTTGGGAGCACGTGCACACAGCAACCCCATCACCTGGAAGTGACGCAACCACGCCGGGCATGCTGGGGGCGGGGCCACGACCATCCGAGGGAAAACCATAGGGGTGTGTCGCCCAGGGCTCTTTTTGTAGCAGGACCTCCTTTGCATATTAGGCGACATGCCCCTAATGTAGCCAATCCTCCAAGAGCTTACAGAGCTCTTCTTACAGGGGCGACTGTAAGCTCTTGGAGGATTGGCTACATTAGGGCTGTGTCCCCTGATATGCAACGGAGTTCTTGCTACAAAAAGAGCCCTGAATTATCAACCTTTATTATGCTGGTTCTCACATATTGCTCATTAATTGCAGACTGGAAAACAAGTCTGAGAGGAAAGATTTCCTCAAGGTCAACCACCGTATTACTGGCTCCGGTGGGCATGGAGCCCAACTCACCATTGAGTTGGACCATCAGTGGGCTCCACCTTATTTTTTTCCCCAGAACCAGAGACATGAAGAAAAGTCAAGAATCATTCTCACCGTGCTGATTCTTTCATCTGGAAGAGTATTCTGAACGTAACCAAACCACCGGCCCATTGTGTCCTTGGGCCTCAGTTTCTCTCCGGGATCTGCAGGAGTTTTATACTCGGTCTTGGAGGACGGTTAAAAAATTCCAATTGGCAAATCTGCCGCAATTTCTTCTGCGAAGCTTATCTTTCAATTGCTACTAAGCAGCGTATGGCTCAGGGATTTTTGATATATTTTGGCCTATTGATGTGTTATATCCGAATGGATTGCTTTAATATGCTATTAAGCTTATTTCCCCCTCTGGAAAGTCATTGCATTATAATGAATGATTATCCCATATTTTGGCATACAGTCTCTCCCTCTACGGTGCTATCAACATAAACTTCACGGGAAGGTCACCTGGGACAGCAGTTCAGACTTTACAGCAGAAAACTTTCAGGCAGAGGTAGATGGGGAGGGGCTTATTGGCAGAACAACGGTTTGGAATCCAGAAGGTCCCAGGTTCAATCCCGGGCATCTCCAGTTAAAAAGATCAAGCAGTAAGTGATGTGGATGAAGAAGAAGAGAAGCAGAGATTGGATTTATACCCCGCCCTTCACTACCCAATGGAGTCTCAGAGAGACTTACAATCTCCTTCCCTTCCACTCCCCACCACAGACGCCCTGTGAGGTAGCTGGGGCTGAGAGAAGAAGAAGAAGAAGAAGAAGAAGAAGAAGAAGAAGAAGAAGAAGAAGAAGAAGAAGAAGGATGTATTAACAGAAGAATTGTGTCCAGATCATGGGAGGTGGTACTTCCGCTCTATTCTGCTATGGTCAGGCCTCACCTGGAGTCCTGTGTCCAGTTTTGGGCACCACATTTTGGGAAGGAAGTTGACAAGCTCGAGCGTGTCCAGAAGAGGGCAACCAGGATGGTGAGAGGGTTGGAATCCAAGTCTCATGAAGAGAGGCTGAAAGAGTTGGGTCTGTTTAGCCTGGGAAAGAGAAGGCTTAGAGGGGACATGATTGCAGTCTTCAAATATTTGAAAGGGCTGTCATGCAGAAGATGGAGCAGATCTATTCTCTCTTGCTCCGGATTGCAAGACTAGATCTAATGGGTGGAAATTACAATGGAGTCATTACCAGCTAAATATCAGGAGAAACTTACTAACCACTACACCAAACGGGCTCTCAGAGAAGTGCTCTGAGAGAACTGCTCTTGAGAGAACAGCTCTCAGAGAGCTTGTGACTGATCCCAGGTCACCCAGCAGCTGCATACAGAGGAGTGGGGAATCAAACCCGGTTCTCCCAGATTAGAGTCCACTACTCTTAACCACGACACCAAACTGGTGAACGGCCTCCACTGGACATCCTGGAGAGCCACTGCCAGTATCTGTAGACAATATTGATCTTGGTGGACCACCAGCCTAAGGTAGCTTCATTAAGAGATGGGCCATGGTTCAGTGGTAGAGCGTCTGCTTGGCATGCCAAAAGTCCTAGGTTCATTCCCTGGCATCTCCAGCTAAAGGATCTCCAGTTAAAGGAGTTTCCAGTTAAAGGAACTCCCAAAAGAATTTCTGGCCACACATTAGGAATGACTTCCTGACAGAGCAGTCCCTTGGTGGAAAAGGCTTCTTCAGGAAGTGGTGAGCTCTCCTTCTTTGGAGGTTTTGAAGCAGAGTTCTAGATGGCCACCTGACAGCCATGCTGATTCTGTGAATGTAGGCAGATCACGAGAAGGGAGGGCAGGAAGGGTTGCCACAGTGCTTAGTTCTCGTGGTCCTTTCTTACATGCCCGGGGAAATGCCGATTGGCACTCTGGGGTCAGGAAGCAGTTGTTCTCCAGGCTGGTTTGGCAGTAGATCCTGGAGGTTTTCCCCCCATCTTCTTGTCATAGACCAGGGGTCACTGGGGGTGTGGGGGGGAGTTATTTGTGAATTTCCTGCATTGTGCAGTGGGTTGGAGTAGATGACCCTGGAGATCCCTTCCAACTCTATGATTCTACTATGAATGGAGGTCCCTATCTGACGAAGGGAGCTTTGACTCTCAAAGGTTTGTACCCCCAAAATCTTGTTGGTCAATAATAATAATAATAATAATAATAATAATAATAATAATAATAATAATAATAATAAGTAGTAGTAGTAGTAGTAGTAGTAGTAGTAGTAGTAGTAGTAGTAGTAGTAGTAGTAGTAGTAGTAGTAGTAGTAGTAGTAGTAGTAGTAGTAGTAGTAGTAGTAGTAGTAGTAGTAGTAGTAGTAGTAGTAGTAGTAGTAGTAGTAGTAGTAGTAGTAGTAGTAGTAGTAGTAGTAGTAGTAGTAGTAGTAGTAGTAGTAGTAGTAGTAGTAGTAGTAGTAGTAGTAGTAGTAGTAGTAGTAGTAGTAGTAGTAGTAGTAGTAGTAGTAGTAGTAGTAGTAGTAGTAGTAGTAGTAGTAGTAGTAGTAGTAGTAGTAGTAGTAGATTGGATTTATACCCCGCCCTTCACTACCTGAAGGAGTCTCAGAGTGGCTTACAATCTCCTTTCCCTTCCCCTCCCCTCAACAGACACCCTGTGAGGTAGGTGGGGCGGAGAGAGCTCTTTCGAGAGCTGCTCCTGAGAGAACAGCTCTGAACGGACTTGTAACTGACCCAAAGTCACACCAGCAGCTGCATGTGGAGACGTGGGGACTCAACCCCAGATAAGAGTCTGTGCTCCTAACGGCTATACCAAACTGGCTCTAGGATCCAGCTTTTCGACTGTAGGCCAACATGGCTACCGTCTGAAACTCTCTTCATGGAAACCACCACATTCAGCTGCATGGAGTGGAACTCCATTGGTACCTGACAAAGGAAGCTTTGACTCTTGAAAATGTATGTCCTGAAGGTCTTGTTGGTCTCTGGGGTTCTTCTGGACTCGGATCTAGGTGTTCTGCTGCAGACCAGCCCAGTCCCCATCTGAAACGAGTCCTGTTGAACTGGCCGGATGCCCCTTAAACACAAATTTAAATGTGTCTCTACATCCAAGGCCACCCCTTCTTACACCTGATGACTTCCTTGCATCTGCCCATGGATGAGGCCCATATGATGCTTGCCCCACTGCTGGACCTCCTGATGGCACCTGGTCTTTTTGGCCACTGTGTGACACAGAGTGTTGGACTGGATGGGCCATTGGCCTGATCCAACATTGGCTTCTCTTATGTTCTTATGTTTATCAGTGGCTGTTAGCCACAAGGTATAGATAGGAACTCTCGGTCTGGGCAAGTGATGCTGTGTATTCTTGGTGCTTGGGGGGGGGGGAAGAGTGGGAGGCCTTCTAGTGTCCTGGCCACACTGGTGGACCTCCTGATGGCACCTGGTGTTTTTGGCCACTGTGTGAACCAGAGTGTTGGGCTGGATGGGCCATTGGCCTGATTCAACATTGGCTTCTCTTATGTTCTTATGTTCTTAAGCATGGAATGGTCTCAGCCAATGTTCCCTCTAAGCCGTGGAGTCTTGTGAGCAAAAATTTTACTTTGTGAGCTACCGGCATTAAAGTTGCGAGCAAGCGATTTGGCTGCTGCATCAATTAGTTTGCTCTTCCTGAGCGAAGACAAAAAATCTGTGAGGCGGAGGCTAAAAAAACTGTGAGCTAGCTCACACTAACTCAGCTTAGGGGGAACACTGGTCTCAGCTATTTCACAAGTATGAAAAAAGAAACAAAGAATCAATCTTTGGGGGATTCTGGAGCTGTGACCTGGCATCCAAATGTGCTTTTTATCCCGATCGGCTTCCTGTATCTATTTCAGGAAATAAATTGTGCAAGTGGTGGAGTTGGGCCGGGTGGGAGGAAGAGACCCTCTTCAACGTGCGGAGGTTCATTCTGGCGCCGCCAATAAATATAATTGATTTTATACAGGTTAAGAATGGCTGTAAACTGTCAGCAAGGTAGATGATGCATAAAACGGCCTTCCAGAAAACAGTTCTACAGTAAATTGTTTTTTTGTTCATAATGAAGCCATATATAATCGACACAATGAGGCAAGCTGAGCCCGGGGGGAACTGTTTCTGAGCATCGGAACCTGCTATTATTACCTCATTATTTTTTATTTTCTTTCCTGTACAGTCTCTTTTGAATGCTTTTTAAAAAATGAAACGCACGTTATTTTTCTGAAGAAATTGTCCTCGGAAAGAGTCGGGTCAGGAGGCGCACGCGTTGCATTTGTGGCTCGGTATCGAGTCATTTTAATGGCTTCCCTCGATGGAAATTGCTCTCTGAGAAGGAGAGGGAGAGAGGAGTGAATGGTGATATGGGAGAGCTGGTGCTTTGGCCAAAAAAAAAAAAATTGAACAAAGATGAATTGAGGTGATTGAGGTGATAAATCCAGCAAGTTAGCCCAGTGGTCAGGTCACCTCAAGAACGTGTGGATCTACAATGGGAAAATACAAATGGAACATTGTTTTTGTGTATGACAGAGGCAGCAAGACTGTTATATGCTCAACATAGGAAAACTGTGTCATTACCTACAATAGAGGAATGGATGGAATTTGCGGAGATGGCCAAACTTACGTCCGTGGTAAAAGAAAAGACTTTACTTAAATTTATACCTACATGGAAACCTTTCATGGATTTCTTGCATAAAAAAGGGAGGGGGGGAGAATTGATGATTTCTAGTTTGGAATACTAAAAGGTAAAGATAATAAGCTTACACAGAAAGGTGACAGATTTCCCTTGTTCTGACTTTGGACTGAGGTCATTTCGTAGAAAAAGAGGTGCAGGAGCTTATTAGCATAACTCATTAGCATAACTTATTTGCATATGCCACACCCCCGGACATCACTGGAAGTGTGTCAGAAGGCAACACCCACCGCTTAGGCTCCACTGGACTGTTTTGGATTGCTAGCTATTGGGAGGCGGGAACGTGCAGATCTGTCCTTGCAGAGGAGGGAGAGCTTGTACCTGAACAAAACTTGGCCTTAAGGGTGCCACTGGACTGTTTTGGACCGGGGGACTGGGGGGAGGGGCTCTGCAACTTACCTGTCTGCTTCTTGCTCTGACTGAGGGCTGCTGGGAGCAGGGGGTGGGGCTTGTTGCATGTGCCCGCCCCCTGGGCTCTTTACTGCCGGAGCTCTGCTCCTGTGCGCTCCTGCAGGAAATGATCCCTGGTAATAAGTAAAAGTATCCATTCCCGTGGCAGAGAAAATCAGATATCTCTTTTTTTCCTGCTTTCAGTGGTGTTAGTCGCTCTGTTGTTTAGTTTCTATTTTTTCTTGTGTTTATTTTATCTATTTATTCAAATTTGTACCCCGCCCTTCCTACCTAAGCATAAGAGAAGCCATGTTGGATCAGGCCAATGTCCCGTCCAGTCCAGCACTTTGTGTCACACCGTGGCCAAATCCCAGGTGCCATCAGGAGGTCCACCAGTGGGGCCAGAACTCCAGAAGCCCTCCCACTGTTGCCCCTCCCAAGCACCAAATTAGGGATGCACTGATGACCCCTCTGAGTTCCTGCTGGAACCAGACCCCTACTGTACTATCGTTACACAGGACCGAAGGTTTTGCTCTTCCTGCTGTATCCAGTTCCTCTTCAACAGCCCCTCCACTCCCATACACTGATTTAAAAGCCAAGACAGGCTTTGCTGCTGCCGTTGTTAAAGATATGACTATCACCGAGCACTTTATGTGATTAGGATGGGTTTTTAAATTGTATAATATGTTTTTAAAATGTGAGTATATTGTTATTTTTGTATTGTTGTTTTACTGCAGCAAGATTATCTTGCCCTGTAAGCCGCCCTGAGCCCTATCGGGGAGGGCGGGGTATAAATTAGAATAATAAATAAATAAATAAATAAATAAATATGCAAGACAATATATTGAAAATAGCTATTTGCTTTATTCAAAGCAACCTTCACAGGGTTTCCCACTTGTCCACTATACAGACACCCAGCAAACCCAGATCTAGTTAGCTTGAGCTGTGTAACCAGAATCATGCGACCTTCAAGGATGCTCTGCAATAGCTGCAGCGCATTTAAGGTCATGCTACAAAGTGCACAGTGCCTTAGCCTTTCAGCATACGCATTTTCCCTAAAGGTACAACCGCCACAGTCCCCCTCTGAGAATTCACAGTCAGAGACACCCCCCTCCCCGGGGAGAGAGCTGAACCTTGAAGATCTCTAGCATTTCACATGCCCCATATTTTAAAAGGTATTCCCTAAAGCCAAAGCTGGTAAATAGAGGCAGTGAGAACGAATGAAGTTCTGCCAACTTATTCTGCATAATGCGGATCTCGGCTCTTAGCTTGACCTTTGAGACACAGTCCCGCTGAAATAAATGCAGAGTTAAGACGCTGAGCTGCGGACTGGAAGGTTGGTAGTTCGGCAGTTCGAGACCTGAGTGCCACGTGACGGAGTGCGCTCCTGTCTCCGGCCCCAGCTCCTGCTAACCGAGCAGTTCGAAAGCAAGAAATTGCAAGTAGATAAGTAGGTACCGCTTCGGTTGGGAAGGTAACGGTGTTCCGTGCGACTTGGCATTTAGTCATGTCGGCAACATGGCCACGGAGAAGTCTTCGGACAGTGCTGGCTCTTCGGCTTGGATAGGGAGATGAGCACTGCCCCCTAGAGTCAGATTCGACTGGTTTTCGAGCAAGGGAAACCTTTACCTTTTTACCTTTCCCCAGCAGAATAAGTAAGAATCACAGTTTAATAGGGAATCCCATTGGCCTATTAAAGATGAATCTGTCCCACATGTGTGTATGTGTGTAAAATGCCATCAAGTTGCAGTCACTTTACAATGATCCCATGGGAGGGGGGAGTAGTAGTAGGAGTTGGTTTTATACCCCGCCCTTCACTACCCGAAGGAGTCTAAAATTGGAGAGGAACCTTCCCTTCCTCTCCCCAGAACAGATACCCTGTGAGGTAGGTGGGGCTGAAAGAGCTCTGAGAGAACTGTGACTGGCCCAAGGTCAGCCAGTGCTGGCTGAATGTGGAGGAGTGGGGAATAAAATCCGGTTCTCCAGTGGAACCTTCCCTTCCTCTCCCCACAACAGACACCCTGTGAGGTAGGTGGGGATGAGCGAGTTCTGAGAGAACACGCGACTGACCCAAGTTCACCCAACTGGCTTCCTGTGGAGGCGTGGGGAATCAAACCTGGTTCTCCTGATTAGAGTCCGCCGCTTTTTAACCACACCGCCACAGCTGGCTCTCAAGGCAAGCGGTTAAGCAGAGGTGGTTTCCCAGACAGTGACAAACCACCGCTGCTTCATCACTTGCCGTGAAAACCTTATTGGGGGGGGGGGGCGTCATAAGTCAGTAGATACAAACCCCCTGAGTTCAGCAGAACTACCGAAGCGCCAGGCCGAGTTCAAAAACCTGAAATGGGATCGTCACTTGATCAACGTAGGACTTTTTTTTTTTTTATAATAATAATAATTTTTATTGGTTAACAACACTTTCTGCTTGGCTGATTCCAAGCTGATTATATTCTCTAGCACAGAGCTCCTTGATTTCGCTCCCCCAAAGGAAGAAGAAGAAGAAGAAGAAGAAGAAGAAGAAGAAGAAGAAGAAGAAGAAGAAGAAGAAGAAGAAGAAGAAGAAGAAGAAGAAGAAGAAGAGATTGGATTTATACCCCGCCCTTCATTACCCAAAGGAGTCTCAGAGCGGCTTACAAACTCCTTTCCCTTCCCTGCCCCACAACAGACACCCTGTGAGGTAGGTAGGGCTGAGAGAGCTCTGATAGAAACTGCTCCTTTTCAAGAACAGCTCTGACAGAACTCTCCCTAGAAGCTAAAAGGGGTAAACTGAGGCTACTGTACTTTGATCACATGATGAGAAGACGAGACTCACTGGAAAAGGCAGCCGTGCTGGGAAAAGTGGAAGGCAGCAGGAAAAGAGGAAGACCCACCAAGAGATGGACGGACTCAGTCAAGGGAGTCAAACGTCTCAGTTTGCAGGACTTGAACAAGGCTGTTAATGACAGGACACTAACAGAGGTCCATCAGTGGCTCTTAGCCACAAGGTATAAATAGGAACTCTCAGTTTGGGGCAAGTCATGCTCTGTATTCTGGGTGCTCGGGGGGGCTTCTAGTGTCCTGGCCCCACTGCTGGACCTCCTGATGGCCCCTGGTATTTTTGGCCCCTGTGTGACAGAGTGTTGGACCGGATGGGCCATTGGCCTGATCCAGCATTGGCTTCTCTTATGTTCTTATGATACCTCTTCTAGTTGGGAACTTTCTACTATGCAGTATGCAGCAGTGTGGCTTTTTTGTTTTTGTTTTAAATCTCATTCTTATGACCGATGAAGTTCTGACCATAACTGACCATAACTGACTATAACTGTTCTTCTATATCCAAGTAAAAGGAGAGAGAGAGAGAGAGAGAGAGAGAGAGAGATTGGATTTATACCCTGTCCTTCACTACCCAAAGGAGTCTCATAGTGGCTTACAATCTCCTTCCCCTTCTCGTCCCCACAACAGACACCCTGTGAGGTAGGTGGGGCTGAGAGCTCTCTCAAGAACTGCCCGTGAGAGAACAGCTCTGAAAGAACTTGTAACCATTGTTGCTGGTGGCGGCTCCCAAATGCCTGGTGGAAGAGCTCGGTTTTACAGGCCCTGTGGAACTGTAAAAGGTCCCACAGGGCCATGATCTCCTCTGGAAGCTCATTCCACCAGAGTGGAGCCACCACTGAGAAGGCCTTGGTTCTGGCCGTTGACAACATAGTCTCCTTATGTCCCGGGGGGGGGGGGCAGCTGGTTCTGAGCCACTGACTGCAGTGATCTTTGGGGGACATATGGGAGAGGTGGTCCCTCAGTTATGTAGGTCCCTGACCATGTGGAGCTTTAAAGGTAAGAACCAGCACCTTGAACTGAATCCGGTATGCTATCGGCAGCCGGTGCTACATCCCCAAATCTCGCAGAATTTCTCAACCTGAAGCTGGCAACTCGAGGCGTATTTATTGTACCAACATATGTGGGGAGAGAGACAGTGCTTCCTATGCTTTCAGTCTAGTACTGAAAAAGAAGAGGAGGAGGAGGAGGAGGAGGAGGAGGAGGAGATTGGATTTATACCCCGCCCTTTACTACCCAAAGGTGTCTCAGAGAGGCTTACAAACTCCTTCCCCTTCTCGTCCCCACAACAGACACCCTGTGAGGTAGGTGGGGCTGAGAGCTCTCTCAAGAACTGCCCGTGAGAGAACAGCACTGAAAGAACTTGTAACTTACCCAAGGTCACACCGGCAGCTGCATGTGGAGGAGTGGGGAAATCAAACTCGGGTCTCCCGGATTAGAATCCGCGCTCCTAACCACGACACCAAACTGGCTCTCAGTCGGAAGCAGCTTGACAGCATTTAAGACACGCATGCACACTACAAAGCCGGGCCGTTTATTGAGTCCCACTGTGTGGCCCTGTGTAGCTTTATTTTGCTGTGGGTCGTCAGTTCTACCAACCTATTGTGTAGAAGGCACCTGGCAAACAGATAATGAAGTACTGGGGGAATCACTGGGAAAAGACTGATGCTAAAGGTAACAGCTGGTTTCAGTGAAATGCAGGAATGGTAAACGTTTACCGAATTTCTTCCCAAATGTAACATCTGCTTTTTACAATGAACCTGGTCCAACCCATATATATATATATATTTAAATCCTAACAATTTCCAACAGGGAAAGCTAAGTGATTAAGACGATTCGAGTACCAGACATGTAGATGAAAATGGCTCAGTTTTGCCTGCCCTGGGCTCCTGTTAGCTCATGAAAAGTCGTATCTCTGCAATGGTAAGGAGCTAGAGTTTTTAAAAAGCAAGTAAGCTGGGAATTCAGAGAACCCAGTACACATATCGCTGTATGCTTATACCCAGAATTGAACTTTGCAAGGGAAGAGATGCTGACTAACAGCTGTTTCCT
>NW_015169881.1:0-12965 GCF_001447785.1 Gekko japonicus | reverse complement strand
TCCAGAAACTCTGGTAGATACATTTTTGTTACTCTTGTAATTTCGGTGGGGGGGGCGGGTTTGTGTCATGGGGGATGTCCCCAAGCGGACCTGAATAGCTAATTCCAGATGCAATTTTAGCCTGGGTATATCCAAATGCACATCCCTACATAGAACTTAAAGTAGAGACATCGCCCTGCCAACAAAAGTCCGCATGGTCAAAGCAATGGTATTCCCAGTAGTCATGTATGGCTGCGAGAGCTGGACTATAAGGAAGGCCGAGCGCCGAAGAATAGATTCTTTTGAACTATGGTGCTGGAGGAGACTCTTGAGAGTCCCTTGGACTGCAAGAAGAACAAATCAGTCAATCCTCAAAGAAATCAACCCTGACTGTTCCCTGGAAGGCCAGATAATGAAACTGAAGCTCAAATACTTTGGCCACCAAATGAGAAGGGAGCATTCACTGGAGAAGACCCTGATGCTTGGAAAGATTGAAGGTCAAAGAAGACGGGGACGGCAAAGGATGAGATGGTTAGACAGTGTCATCGATGCAACGAACATGAAGTTGAGCCAACTTCAGAGGACGGCGGAAGATCGGAAGGCCTGGCGAGAGCTCGTCCATGGGGTCGCGAAGAGTCGGACTCGACTGTGCGACTGAACAACAACAAAAAACATAGAACTTTATTTTATTTATTTACAAATTTTCAATTTTTTACAACTTAATAAACAATAAACTTTGTATCTTGTACAATATATAGTATTCAATAGTCAAAATAAGTCATTGAACAATATTTAAAGTAGTCAATCAATAAAACAACGTCTGTGTAATTAACAGGTTAGGGTTATTGTTATTGTTATTTGATGAAGTAACATATGAAAAGAATGCAAACCATTTCCCCACAAACACAGATTCTTTAGAGGGGTTTTCCGCGCTGCTAATAGCTGCGATGAGATTTTATACATGGCTATTATGTCCCATACCTTCGAGAACCACTGTTGAAGTGTTGGAGTTTTTTCTGTTATCCAGAATCGGGCTATTAATATTTTGGCAGCGATTAGTACTAATGAGGCAAGTTCAGACTTGTTATTGGTGAGAGAGGCAATTTCCCAACTATTTATGAGTATAGAAATTGGAGTTCTTGGAATTTGCAGAACAATGATTTTGTCAATAATCGGAAGAATTAGGCCCCCAAAAGATTGTACCTTAGGACATGACCACCAACAGTGTAGAAATGTTCCTACATATAAAAGCCTTATAATTTTTAGGTGGGATGAAATTAGAGCAGGGTGACCTGACTACAATCCTGACGTGATGGTGTCCTTTCAAAACTTCTTTTTTTTGAACGGCAGTGTAGAAATGAAACTGGTTGTGCAGAAAGTTTTGGCATTCATGAGACTTTCGAAGTCATGGGCCAGGGAGATAGGAAGATTAAGCAAAGCAGGGAGGAAATGCAAACAGACAAGTGGTCCTCCTCCTTTTGCAAACTAAAAATACACAACCATCCACCATCGAGAATCAGAGTTGCTGCGTGGATAAGTGTGAGATAACCAGGAGTACTTTTGCAGCAGAAATCTCAAGCGGCCAAGGCCAGCATGGACTATTTCACTAGTGCTCTTCTCAGTAAAAATATCATCCCTCCATTATTTTCTTATTATGTACACGTTTTATAGACATGAGAATCAAAGTAGGCGTTGTCTAGCCAAGATTTGTTTGAGTGGTCTGTTTCTAAGGACAAGCCATTGTGCGTATGTCTGTCATAAATTCAATGCAAAACACACACCGATTTGGCGGCTAGCCCCTGAAGGGTCTAAGAATTGCTCGGCTGCTAAACTGCTAGTTATCTAATCAATTTAATGTCCGTTCTAATCAAATGCTTTACACATGCTTTATGTTCAGAACAGTGCCTTGCTTGTAAATAGGCCCCAAAGACAGTAATGTTATGAAGGAATAGACAACTGGGATGAGGGAAATAGATGATGATGATGATGATGATGATGATGATGATGATGATGGTGGTGGTGGTGGTGGTGGTGGTGGTGGTGGTGGTGGTGGGGGGGGGAAATTCACTGCCACAGGAGGTGGTGGCAGCTACAAGCATGGACGGCTTCAAGAGGGAACTGGATAAATATCTGGAGCAGAGGTCCATCAGTGGCTATTAGCCACAAGGTATAGATAGGAACTCTCGGTCTGGGGCAAGTGATGCTCTGTATTCTTGGTGCCTGGGGGGGCAACAGTGGGAGGGCTCCTAGTGTCCTCCTGATGGCACCTGGTATTTTTGGCCACTGTGTGACAGAGTGTTGGACTGGATGGGCAATTGGCCTGATCCAACTTTGGCTTCTCTTATGTTCTTATGTGGTGGTGGTGGTGGTGAAGAAGAATCACCATTAGATATTTGACTGGTAGATGGTGTTCTGCAATCTGAGATGGTGTTCTGCAATCTGAGATGGTGTTCTGCAATCTGAGATGGTGTTCTGCAATCTGAGATTGAGCCATGTTCTTGGAAATTGCAGATGTATCTCTGCAGGATTTTTGCAGTTCCAAGCAACACTGTCTTCTGGAGCTGAGCTGGTGTTATTTGCTCAATGCCCAGAATGCCCAGGTGTTCCTTGAGACTTCTAGGCACTTCTCAAGGGCTCCAGTGACAACATTGACAATGGTCACCTCTTTCTCCAAGAGGCACT
This sequence comes from Gekko japonicus, assembly GCF_001447785.1. Lineage (NCBI taxonomy): Eukaryota > Metazoa > Chordata > Lepidosauria > Squamata > Gekkonidae > Gekko > Gekko japonicus. Next base: position 10,304 of record NW_015169881.1, on the reverse strand, counting down.
CTAACTCTATTTGCAGTTCTTGGTATTTCGTGATCTTCTCCTGTTCTTTCTGTTCTGTTCTGCTGTCTCCTGGGATTACAGTGTCCATGAGCCAAACTCTATTTCTTTCCCCCCTCTACAATTGTGATAACAGGGGTGTTATGTGCCAGATGTTTACCTGTTTTATTATTATTATTATTATTATTATTGTATTGTATTATTGCTATTGTATTATTGTTAGGGGCTGCGGTGCCTCAGAGGTTAAGACGTTGAACGGCAGACTGGAAGGTCTGTAGTTCAGCAGTTCAAGACCCTAGTGCCACGTGACGGAGTGAGCTCCAGTCTCTGGCCCCAGCTCCTGCCAACCTAGCAGTTTGAAAGCAAGAAATTGCAAGTAGATAAATAGGTAATGCTTAGGTGGGAAGGTAACAGCACTCCGTGCGCCTCAGCATTTAGCCATGTCGGCCACATGACCATGGAGAATTCTTCAGACAGTGCTGGCTCTTCGGCTTGGAAATGGAGATGAGCACCGCCCCCTAGAGTCGGATTGGACTGGCTTTTGAGCAAGAGAAACCTTTACCTTTACCTTTTTATTATTGTTGTCATGTTATTTATAGTCCGCCTTTCTAGCTGAGACTCAAGGAAGAGAACATAGTTTGTAGAGAGATAGATCGATAGATATAAACTATGTTATCCTCCTTGAGTCTCAGATAGAAAATGATGAACAAATAACATCATAATAATACTATGTTGATTGATTATTTTACTTGATTTATTGATTTACTTGATTGATTGATTTATTTACTTAATTTATACCCTGCTTTTCTTCCCAATCAGGACCCAAAGCAATTTCTCTCATTCTGCCACTGGGCCATGGATCTACTCTATATTAGCCATTAAGACAGGCTTCCTTAACCCCCCTCCCCCCCAAAAAAAATCACTGCCTGAGGCAACTGCCTCTTTGCCAAGCCAGACTTCCATAGATATGCTAAGCGCAGCGGTCATTTCGTAGAAAAAGAGTTGCAGGAGCTCATTAACATAACTCATTAGCATAACTCATTTGCATATGCCACACCTCCTGACATCACCAGAAGTGTGTCAGAAGGCAACACCCACCGCTCAGGCTCCACTGGACTGTTTTGGATTGCTAGCTATTGGGGGAGGGGGAGGAACATGCAGATCTGTCCTCGCAGAGGAGGGAGAGCTTCTACCTGAATAAAACTTGGTCTTAAAGGTGCCACTGGACTGTTTTGGACTGGGAGGCCGGGGGGGGGGCGGCTCTGCAACTTACCTGGCTGCTTCTTGCTCTGACTGCAGACTGCTGGGAGGAGGGGGGTGGGGCTTGTTGCATGTGCCCACCCCCTGGGCTCTTTACTGCCAGAGCTCTGCTCCTGTGTGCTCCCGCAGGAAAGGACCCCTGGCTAAGCACCTTCACCCCTTCTTTGCTCCAAACTGCTCTTCAAGCCGACTTTCCCTAGATGCAGCAGCCAATGGGATTTTGGGTGCACAATTCTACGCAGTGTACGGTTCCGCCCTGAGGAGCTCCTTCTAACAAGGTGGCATTCTGTAAGAGAAAAGCTGTGATGAGAGTTGGTGTTTCCAGTTGGTACAATGCCCCGAGAGACCTAGGGTTGCCAGACCCCTCGGTGGAGGTGGGGATCCCCCACTGCTAGGCCTGCCCTTCAGCTGCTGATTACCAGGCTGGAGGGGGGACTTACCAGTAGAAAGATGAAGACCTAGGCCACGTTGCTGGCATCACCCAGGAACTGATGCCACCACAGCAGCGACTTCTGGGCGATGCCCTGGTATTTGGGGGGGGGGGAACCTCTATGGTAGAAGTTGGTTTTGCCACAAAGTTTTTGCCCAAATACTAGAGTGTCGCCCAGAGGTCGCTGGACTGATGATGTCACTTCCTCAAGGACAGTCCTGGAAAGAGCTCTCTCAGCCCCACCCGCCTCACAGGGTGTCTGTTGTGGGGAGGGGAAGGGAAAGGAGTTTGTAAGCCGCTCTGAGACTCTGAGTGAAGGGCGGGGTATAAATCCAATCCCTTCTCTTCTTTCTCTTTACATTTCCCTCAGACAGCCTTCCCACCTTGTTGTGTCCACTGACCGCCACCGGAGGTCAGTGCACACGCCTGAGCTTCAGTCCTGGACAACAATGGGGACTAGGATCCTAGTCCCTCCACTGGGGGAACCAATGGGACCATGGCGGGAGATTCAAACCCGCCAATGGGACCCAGGGGTGGTCCTCTGGTTGTGTATATAGTTGGCCTGCCGGCTGTTTGTTCCCTGTCTTGTTGTGTACCTAATAAAGCGTGCTATGCACTACGTTGTCGTCTGTCGTTCATCCATGCGGCAACCCACTACACAATACACCTCTTTCTCATGAAGGAGGCCTCCCCCCTCCCCCGAAACCTGAAAAACATTCCTATGTATTATTCTCTCATGCTGTTTTGAAAACTAAAATCACCGCAGTGCGAATGAGTCGCCACGTTGGACTGTAAAAGCCCACACAAGGGTATGTGTCCACGATGCCAACGGAGCTTTGTGCCAGCGTTCGAAGAACGCCAGGACGGGTGACATTGCTCTAATGTAGCTGTTCGTTCACATCACTCGGCTCTCTTTAGTGCCGGCGCCACAAGCTTTTTGGATCAGGCTGTTCGTCTTTAGAAACCAGTTAATGTGACTTAGAGACCTGCCGATAGGAGCTCAATGAGCCGACCTGCGGCCCTTACGGAACACCGCCGCCTTTCATGATCCTTCCGAACGGGCTGCTTAAATAAATCACCAACAATTTTGTACGACAAAAAAAGTCTTTTTTTTGTTTTTTAAAAAAATACAACCTCTCGGTCAGAATGATAATTGTTATATTTAGTTTATGGGGTTTTTTGAGGGGTGATGCGATGATCAAAGCCATAAAAGCGCATAGCCAAATTCCATGACTGGCAGATGGTCACCAAATGGCCACATAAAGTCAGCAGCCCATAGATGGGGTGAGTGTGTGTGGGGGGGGTCGAAATGCAGCAGTGGCTGGAAATTGTAACATGATGCTGCTTCTGAGATCTCATCGGTTATTTGGGGGAAATTAACTTTAACTACTGTTCTGAAGCATTACAAACAATAAGCGCTTGGGACGCGGGAGGCGACAACATTTTCATGGAAAGGGATGTCTTTCTCTCTCTCTCTTTTTTGGCATGTTCAGAGAGTTGCTCAGTATCTAATATAGTCTGATGGTCAGGATGCTATAAACAATGGTCCGTTCTCTGCCCTGCTAGATATGCTTTAATTTGAAAAGAGAATCAAAAACTATAAACACCAGGTGTGTCTCTGAACCCTCTCTTTTCTTACGAGCAGTGACTCCTCATTTGCTAATTATGTTATGGGAAATATTGAACAATTAGTAAAATGCGCACCAAATGGTGGGACTATAAATAGTATCAGCAAAGCTGGCTGTTGTCTTTTCTGTGTTCATTCTTGAGCATTTGCTTTGTTCACATGCCTTAGGGCAGGGTGGTTTGGTTGTTGATCATGCAAATAGGTCTGAGATTCACAGATAAAAGGAACCACTTCTCAACAGGGTTTTTTTTTTGAAAAAGAGGAGGAGGAGGAGACAAAGAAGAAGAAGAGGAGGAGGAGGAAGAGATTGGATTTATACCTTGCCCTTCACTACCCAAAGGAGTCTCAGAGCAGCTCTCCTTTCCCCTCCCCTCCCCACAACAGACACCTATGATGAGAGAGCTCTTTCAGGACTGCTCCAGAGAGAACAGTTCTGAAAAAACTTATAACTTAGCCAAGGTTACACCAGCAGCTTTATGTGGAGAAATGGAGAATCAAACCTGGTTCTTCCAGCTTGCCATCTGCGTTCCTAACCACCACACCAAATTGGCTTTGGAACCCTCAAGAGGTAACTGAAGTTTTCAATCTATATACTGAAAACTCACAAACTTTTAAACATTTTTAAAAGAATTTCGTCAAAGAGGTTCTGGAACTCTGTTCCGGTGCATTTCCCCAGAAAACAACAACAACAACCCTGCTTCTTAACCTAAAGAGGAATTAACATGTGGAATTCACTGCCACAGGAAGTGGTGAAGACTGCAAGCTACAAGCATAGACAGCTTCAAGAGGGGATTGGAGAAACATGTGGAGCAGAGGTCCATCAGTGGCTATTAGCCACAAGGCATAGATGGAGCACTCTGTCTGGGGCAGTGACGCTCTGTATTCTGGGTGCTTGGGGGGGCAACAGTATGTGTGTGGGGGCTTCTGGAGTTCTGCCCCTGCTGGTGGACCTCCTGATGGCACATTTGGCCACTGTGCGACACAGGGTGTTGGACTGGATGGCCTGATCCACCGTGGCTTCTCATATGTTCTTAGGGTTGGTTGTTATTAAAATAGTATTTTGGCCCTATGCCGTTCTCCAAATTTGTGAGGAAAAGGAACAGTCTGTTGGGTTCCAGGGTGGAAATGCATAAAGAGGAATGGAGAAAATCCCACTTAACAATGCTATTACGGGAACAGTTTGTAGGATGTCACCGGTTCCCTGGAGGTGCGGTCTCAGGGCCTGGCTGTTTGAGTGGAACCCAGGGGGAGGATTAGAGCGTGAGAAGTTAACCAAAACCAATTCGCCAGGCTTTAGAAAAATTAAATAGACTTTAGAGAGCCAGCTTGGTGTAGTGGTTAAGTGCGCGGACTCTAATCTGGGAGAACCAGGTTTGATTCCCCACTCCTCCACTTGCACGTGGCTGGATGACCTTGGGCAAGCCGTAGCTCTGATAAGAGCTATTCTTAAAAAAGAGCAGTTTCTGTCAGAGCTCTCTCAGGCCCACCTACCTCACAGGGTGTCTGTTGTGAGGAGGGGAAGGGAAAGGAGTTTGTAAGCCTCTCTGAGACACCTTTGGGTAGTAAAGGGCGGGGTATAAATCCAATCTCCTCCTCCTCCTCCTCCTCCTCCTCCTCCTCTTCTTTTTCAGTACTAGACTGAAAGCATAGGAAGCACTGTCTCTCTCCCCACATATGTTGGTACAATAAATACGCCTCGAGTTGCCAGCTTCAGGTTGAGAAATTCTGCGAGATTTGGGGATGTAGCACCGGCTGCCGATAGCATACCGGATTCAGTTCAAGGTGCTGGTTCTTACCTTTAAAGCTCCACATGGTCAGGGACCTACATAACTGAGGGACCACCTCTCCCATATGTCCCCCAAAGATCACTGCAGTCAGTGGCTCAGAACCAGCTGCTCCCCCCCCCCCTGGGACATAAGGAGACTATGTTGTCAACGGCCAGAACCAGGGCCTTCTCAGTGGTGGCTCCACTCTGGTGGAATGAGCTTCCAGAGGAGATCATGGCCCTGTGGGACCTTTTACAGTTCCACAGGGCCTGTAAAACGGAGCTCTTCCACCAGGCATTTGGGAGCCGCCACCAGCAACAATGAAGAACATCGGAGAGGGCCCGGGAGTCCGGAAGCTGCCACCAGCCGCTACCAACAGCCTCAAGAACAACAAGTACTGCTGGAACATCTAAAACTAGTACTGTGAGCTGACGGCGAGCTGAGAACTGTGAATGATGGCTGCTACCGTTTATGGATAACAATGATAAACAATGATCGCTAGTGCTTTATTATGATTTTAGAATTGTTTCAATCATAAATTATGTTTTTAATGTGATTATCTGTTTGTAAGTCACCCTGAGCCCGTCTTGGCTGGGTGGGGTAAAAGTTCAAATTAATAAATAAATCGCCTGGGCAGGATGTGGTTAAGGGAGGGGCGGGACCCCAGCAGAGCATCATGTCACAGAGTCCATCCTCCAAAGCAGCCGGTGTCTCCAGGCAAACTGATCTCTGTCCCTCGGAGCTCAGGTTGGTGGCCATGTTTACCTGAAGCAACCAAACCAATTTTGAGTCCAGCGGCACCTTTAAGACCAACAAAGTTTAATTCTGGGTAGAAGCTTTCACAGGGCTCTTTTTGTAGAAAAAGCCCAGCAGGAACTCATTAGCATAATAGGCCACACCCAACAGCAGAAACTCATAAGCATATTAGGCCACACCCCTGACAACACAGCTCATTAGCATATTAGGCCATACCCCCATGTTACCAGAAGTGCAGTCATCCATCCACACCCACCTTTTGCATCTTATTCTGTTTACCTTGTTTGTTGTCAAAACCCAGGGCCTTTTTTTTGTAGCAGGAACTCCTTTGCATGTTAGGCCACACACCCCTAATGTATCCAATCCTAATGAGTTTCTGCTGTTGGGTGTGGCCTATTATGCTAATGAGTTCCTGCTGGGCGTGGCCAACTCGGGAGCCAGCCGGAACTCCGTTCCTATGCGTTCCTGCCCCCAAATAGCCTTGAGCTTCCATGCGCATGCCCACTTCTTCAGACACATTGAAACAGACTTGCTCAAGCCTTACCTATAGGTAGAAAGAAGGTGTGGGGTGTTTGTTGCCAGGAAGGACTATTTAGAGTCAAGTTGCATAAGGGACTGAGCGATGTCGAGCAAAGATTGGATTACAGCAGTTGGTAAGACCTGTGAATAGCAGCAAATTAGCATACGGATAAAAGACTTAACAAACAGATGTACGAATTAAGTTCATGTCCAGTGACACCTTTGAGACCAACAGAGTTTAATTCCGGGTATAAGCGAGAACTGGGTGATTTAGCATGTGCAGATGTACACTTCTTTAGATACACTGAAACAGGACTTTGCCAATCATTACATATAGGTAGAGAGAGGGTGGGGTGGGGGTGGGGGTAGTTGCCAGGAAGAGCTAGTTAAGAGTCAAGATGCATAAGTAACTGGGCAATAAGTACAGCTATGATTGGATTAAAGCAGTTGGTAAGACCCATGAATGGCAGCAAATTAGCATACAAATAAAAGAGGGCACAGAACTTGGGTCATAATGGCCCCGGTCATACGGGCTGGAAAATGCGGGTGTGTGTGTGTGTGCCTGTTTGCCCCAGAGGAAAATAATGCTTGGTTGCATGATCAGACATCCCTTCGAGGTCTTGTGGAGGTCCCATGGTTAGGGGGCAGGTTCCGATCACACGATGATCCTGCAGCACGGCAAAGAAGCAGTGCGGCGCGATCACACCAGCAATCGCTAGACGCCGCTTCCGTGGCAAACGGGATGGATTTTTTTAAAAAACTGAAGTTTGTGCATATGCATGACTGAGCAATCCTATCTGCACATCCGAAGGCGGGTGGTGGGCTTACCGGAGAGGGCGACAGATGCTTCCGGACCCCAACAGAGCTCCGAGGCATAGGCAATGAAGGGGGAGGTGGGCCCCCTCGTCACATCCGCTCTAACCGCCTGCGCGACAGTGGCCATAGCGACCCTCCAGAGGCGGCAAGCCTGGCTGCAGTGGGAGGGGGCCTCTTTGTGCGCATGCGCCGTTGGGTGCTTGTGCGCATCCTGTGGAGATTTGGGAAAAAAACCCTGTTTGCGATGGGACATGGGTGGGTGCCGGATGCCATGGGATTCCACCGGAAACGCGATCAGGCGCCTGCCCTTGCCCCGCGGTTTCCGGAAACTAGTACCTCGGAGGTACTAGTTTTTTACCCTGCATCTTCGGCAGGAAGCCTCGGGTTCGGCACGGGAGCTCTACGCTTCCCAAATGTGGCGCTGTGATCACTCCCAGAAAATCCACCTATCTTCCATCTCTGTAGCGTGGCTAATGTTCTGTGTGACCGCAGCCAATATTGAGCTGGACCAATGGTCACAAGTGTTGGAAAAAATGTAAAAAATTCAAAATTTCATACAAGGAAAATATGTATACGATGTTTTATAGATGGTATATTACACCAGATAAGTTGATTAAGTTTGACCCTAAATGCTCAAATGTATGTCGGAAGTGTCAAAATAATGTTGGATGCTTTTTATCATTTGTGGGGGTTATGTGATAAAGCAAAAAAAAGAAAAAGAAATTGGGCCTGGATTCATGAAATTCTACAAAAAAACCTTAAACTCTACTGTACCCTTCATTCCAGAAATATTCTTGTTGAGTATCTTGCCTGAAAACTGTAAAAAAAACCCCACTCTTATATTGTATTTGACTACAACTGCCAGAATACTCTATGCTAAATATTGGAGAAGAATAGAAACACCTTTGAGAGAAGAAATTTTAAACAAAGTTTTGGAAACAGCAGAAATGGACAAACTAACTTTAATCTTGAAAGGACAACCAGAGACGACATTTGAAAATACATGGTCAAGATTTTATAACTGGTTTACAGACTATGCTAAGTAAACAATATAGACACTTAAAACTTGTTAGGTAAAGGTAAAGGTTCCCTTGCTCGAAAGCCAGTCGAATCCGACTCTAGGGTTCATCTCCGTTTCAAAGCCAAAGAGCCAGCTCTGTCCAAAGACATTTCCGTGGTCATGAGGCCGGCATGACTAAACACCAAGGCACACGGAACGCTGTTACCTTCCCACCGAAGTGGTACCTATTTATCTACTTGCAATTTCTTGCTTTCAAACTGCTAGGTTGGCAGAAGCGGGAACTAGAGATGGGAGCTCCCTCCATCATGCAGCACCCGGGTCTCGAACTGCTGAACCACTGACCTTCCACAGCCTGCAGTTCAGCGTCTTAACCACTTGAGCCACATATAAAATACAAACTTGATATATTTGCCAGTGTTATTTTTAACGATATAAGGTGAAAAACATAAATGTACTATAAATTAGGCATGAGTTTGTTAATGAAATGAATTGACAAGAAATTCCCCCCCATGTGTGTTTGTTATGGCTTTACAAAAATAAAAAATATTGGAAAAAATATACAAATAAAAGAGATAAGAGCTTAGTTGTAATTTCTGGAGATCTCCAGGCCCCACCTGGAGGTTGGCAACTCTAAGAGGCATGTTTATTTATACATTTAGACCCCACTTTTGTCCCCAATGGGGATTCAAAGCGGCTTACAACATTGTTCTTCTCATCCTTCACTTTGCGCTTACAAGTCTGTGAAGTGTGTTCATCTGCGAGACCAGCTTGATGTCACCCATTGAGCTTCCACTGCAAAATGGGGATTCGAACCTGGGTCTCCCAGATCTGAGTCCAATACTCTAAGCCACAACGCCACATTGGCTCTTGATCAGAAAATATCATCTTTTTAGCGAAACCTTGGTATGCAGAAAGTGAAGGGCCGTTCGGTAGCAGACCGCTCCAGATGTAAAACACGGCCGGGAAGCAGTTCAGAAACCTGCGTTTGCCCCAGAGAAATCTTGTGACAAGTAATAAATGGAAAATAAAAGCATGCATTCAGTCAAATCTTCAAGGGAAAGCAAGTAACCAACCATGCTTATTTTCAAATGAAATCTTTCAAAGCGTTATCAACTTGCTCCGCACTAGTTGATGGCTTCTCCCCCCTCAAAAATGTATAGCTTTGCATCTTAAAAAGAATATGACTGGGAAAGGACAGGGGCTGGATTCTGACCGGCATTTTGGCCTGACACAGGTCCTTTCTGCACTAGACCTTAAATCCTGGTTTAACCCTGTCCCTGAACTTACATTCTACACAACACACGAGTTCACCCCTGTAATTATCTTGGGTATTTTTACATTCCACACTACACGCAAATTCACCCCTGTAATTATCTTGGGGTATTTTTACATTCCACACTACATGCAAATTCACCCCTGTAATTATCTCGGGGTATTTTTACATTCTACACTACACGCGAGTTCACCCCTGTAATCATCTCGGGGTATTTTTACATTCTACACTACACTCGAGTTCACCCCTGTAATTATCTCAGGGTATTTTTACATTCTACACTACATGCGAGTTCACCCCTGTAATTATCTCGGGGTATTTTTACATTCTACACTACACGGGAATTCACCCCTGTAATTATCTCGGGGTACTTTTACATTCTACACTACACTCAAGTTCACCCCTGTAATTACCTCGGGGTATTCTTTGTTTCCACATAACATTGAGGTCACCCTGGTTTCGCCCCACACTTGTCCCGGGATAAACGGATGATTTTATAACCAGGGATAAATGTAAGGTATTGTCTCCCGAGGAACTCTGATAAAACCAGGGATGAGGTATTCTTTGTTTCCACATAACATTGAGGTCACCCTGGTTTCGCCCCACACTTGTCCCGGGATAAACGGATGATTTTATAACCAGGGATAAATGTAAGGTATTGTGTCCCGAGTTGAACTCTGATAAAACCAGGGATGAGACCCAAGTGCGGAAAGGACCACAGTTGCTCTTCCCAAATGGATTAAATGGGCTTGGACACACACCCACATCTATCAGCTGTTTTGCAGTCGTACACAACCCATTGTACAATGAGTTGGAAACAGTAAATAGCCACCACATAA
>NW_015169880.1:176459-178394 GCF_001447785.1 Gekko japonicus | reverse complement strand
TGAAATTGGAGTTATTTGGTCTTTGCAATCATGGGCAAAGCCTCATACATTGTCTCATGCTCATCAAACTATAAGAGATAAGCAGGGAAAGCCTGCCTCACATCCCTTTATGCTGCCCCTGTAGAGTGGCTCAGGAGTTCCAGCCTCTCTCAGCTGTTGTGACAAGACTTTCCATTCAGCAAAATGCAAGTATGAGAACTGTAGATCTTTCAGAGGGAAATTATCAAGATGAGAACTAGACTACCTCCCTCTCAAATGAAAACTTTTTCTTGGCACTTTGATTTTTCTCTTATGTTTTATAGCAGGTGTTATTAAGCATAATTGATTCAGCTTGGCTTAATTCTGTCTCTTCTAGGGTATTCGTGGTGCCATCTTAACCTCTGTGTAATAGTCAATGAATGTAATAAGTTGTAATCAATTAAATCTGCATAAATTTCATGTGAATAATAGTTTTGCATAAACTGTAATTTTAATACAGTCATGTGTTTGTCACAGCAAGCAGCACCTTTTAAGAAGATGGCTGTTACCTGCTCTTTTTACAGATACTTACATTTAATTTTTTTAAATTTGCTGCACAGTTAAAGGAAGGTGTACATATGTATAGTTAAACACACACTTCTTTTACCTTGGCTGTGTAGTTTAGCATTGCAATCTTACTCAGTACCAATTAATGCTGTATGACACAAAGAAATTCAACAGGTGAAGCTTTTACTGGGACGGAAGAGCAGGGATAGGAAAAACCTGCACTACTTGTGTTTCTGTCGCTAAAGCTCAGTGCTAATAAAAGTTTCTCCAGTTGAATTTCTCATATTATATAGGTATTCAGAGTTTCTGGAAGGAGAAAAAAATGGCAGTCTAAATAAGATTTTCCAGGGCAAATGATTTGTAGCCGAGAGGATTTTCATTGTAGAAAATATGCACTGAAGGAAATCATTTTAATATTTTGCCTAGATGGTCAAAGTGAGGGAGACCACCTTTGATTTCCATTAAATATAATTCTTCAAGTGTCAATGGAATGTTGGCTGGCTGGATTCAACCAACTGGTTTAAATCCTTAATTCAAGTGACATGTTTGAGGCTACACATGACATAACCCCTTTGCATAGAGGGCGGGCTACTGCTCCTGCGACAATAAAGAACAGTCCTTGATGGGATAAATGAGGGCCTGCTTTCTCCTTGTTCGGATTCCCTTTCAGCTTGCTAACTTAAGTGCTCAACTGGTGAAGAAGCACTTGAGCCGGCAATGTTAACTTGGACGGAAATGGAAATGGCAAGGCAAGGGATACCACGGCAAAGCTTGGGAAAACTTGACTGGCGGATTTATTTTGTTTTATTTTTGCTGTAAACTCTCAAGGCATGGATCAAACCCTCTGTAGTTCGCAGTTCCAAAACAATGCCATGCAAATGCAGAGTTCAGCATCTGGATAATACCTTTTTTAAAAAAGTTTCTAAACTTCCTGCCTTCAAAAATGGTCTCGAACGGGTGTATCAGTGAAACCACAGCTGAGGCTAGAGATCCCGGCGGTCTTCCCCTCAAGTATACAGAAGTAGAACAAAAGTTGCCAACACACGGCAGTTGGACTGCTTTCCATAATGTGCACAACACTTTACTTTCTGATTGGTTTGGCGCAGGGTTTTTAATATTAGCGTCGTTTGTGCTCCCAGCTGGACCAGCGACTGAAACAGGGGAGGCGGCAGAGCCGAGCCGCTCGGGCAGGCGGCCACAGGGAGGCCTCGAGCTCCCGGGGCTCCCCCTCGCCGGCCGGCCACCGCCGGATCCAGCTGGCCCAGCGACTGAAACAGGGGAGGCGGCAGAGCCGAGCCGCTCGGGCAAGCGGCCACGGGGAGGCCTCGAGCTCCCGGGGCCCCCCCTCGCAGGCCGGCCAGCGCCGGAGCCTCCCAGCCAGCCGCAACAGGGGTCGCCGGGCCCCTGCCC
>NW_015169880.1:169283-171612 GCF_001447785.1 Gekko japonicus | reverse complement strand
CACTAGAAGCTCTCCCACTGTTGCCCCCCCCCCAAGCACCAAGAATACAGAGCATCACTGTTGGGTATTACAAGATAAAAACACTCAGTGTACTGTTTGTATTTTCACAGGAAATCACATGTATTTGCATAAGCCAATGCTAGCTTAGTTCTGCAAGCCCGCGAAAAGCATCCCTGTTCTAGTAACTTGATTGGAAGCAAAGTGTCAGTGTCTTTGCATTTTATGGCTCCTCTTCCCCTCTTTGTTTGCTGTTTTGAAGAAGCATGTAAGAGAAGCCATTGAGCCTCTTCTAGTCTGTCCTTTGTAGAGTGAGGATGTAGCTGATTTAGCTCTGTTGTTATTTTCTTCCTTAGTAAAACTTTTATATTTTAAACACACAATGGACTCTGAGTCTGATTATTGCACTCTGGTATTGCTAAGGTATTTTTAACTCTGCTGAATTGCAACTTTTCATAAAGAATCTCCAACAATCACTTGCCCCAGAGTTCCTATCTATACCTTGTGGCTAATAACTACTGATGGACCTCTGCTCCATATGCCTATCTAATTCCCCCTTGAAGCGGTCCATGCTTGTAGCCGCCACCACCTCTTGTGGCAGTGAATTCCGTGTGTTAATCACTCTTTGGGTGAAGAAGTACTTCCTTTTATCTGTCCTAACCCGACTGCTCAGCAATTTCATGGAGTGCCCATGGTTGGCCATGGCTAGTACATGGATGGGAGATCATCACATGAGAACAGGATTGCAACGCAGAGGAAGGCCATGGCCAACCACCTCTTGAGTGGGATGAGGTTTACCAAGTGGTGGTATTTGCCTCCATCATGTGAGAAAAGCTTCAGCTACCCACTCCCAAGCATTAAGCCTCTCTGAAAGGGATAGGACACTTTTCTCCAGGAGGCCGGTGGGCAATCCCACGTAGGGGTCGGTCGGGAAGACAATTTGTTGTTCACTTTCCTCTCTGGGTTGCTTGAAAGTCAAAGAAGGGGCCTCCCTCAACACGGAAGAACGGGGAAGGATACAGAAGCCCGTTTGGTCTAGTTGATCTCTCCGCGGAAGTATCCTTTGACTTAAGTTAGTCGGCAGTAAGAACAAGGGCACTCTAGCCGTGCTCAGAGGAAGGACTTTTGCTTTGCGCAAAATCAGAGACTGTGTGTGTGTGTGGTGCCGTCAAGTTGCAACTGCCTTCCGCGGCGACCCCAACCAGGGGCTTTCAAGGCAAGTGAGAATGGGAGGTAATTTGCCCTTGCCTCTCTCGGCGGGACCTCCCTTCCAAGTGCCAACCCTGCTTAGCTTCCAAGATGCGACGACGGAGACCGGGCCATCATGCCGGGCCGCCTTGCCTCCCGTTTTCTCCCGTCCCCTTCCTGAAAGGCGCCAAGATCCGGGGCGGGGGGGGTCAGGTTTCCTCAGCGAGGATCGTCGCTCACTTATTTGGAAGCCCCTGCGGACTTCTTCGGATTTAGCATCCAAGCGTGTAAATGAGATCAGACTACTACCGATTGCAGCTATGTTTTGCTTCCACCCCTGCGCTGACCGTGGAAACGGGGACATTTTACTCGTAATTAAGAACGGTGGTGCTGATGCTGACTGAGCAGCTTTGTGACTGCACCGGGCAGGACGCAAGCCCGTGTTGGGTATTACAAGTTGAAAACACTCGGTATATCTGGGGTTAAATGTTTGTTTATGTTACTCACAGGAAGTCACGTGTTTCTCATGTAACCAATGTTCTTTAGATGTGGAATGCCCGGGAATTTTCTCCTTGATCTAGGGATTTGATTGGGACTAAAGTGTCAAGGTGTATTAGCATTTTATGGCTTCTCTCCCCGTCTTTGTTTGGTGTTCTGAAGAAGAAGAAGAGCAGCCATAATCTCTCTCTTCTAGTTTTGTCTTTGTAGTGTAAGGATGTAGCCGATTATGCTCTGTTGTTATTTTCATCCCAGTTACCCTTCCCATGCTAGAACTTAGTAAACACTTTATATTTTAATCACACATGGACTCTCAGTCTGCATTATTTTACTCAGGCTCTGCTGGGCTATATTATCTCTGCTAAATACCATTTCCCCCAATATCTCACTATCACCCAAGAGCCCGGCAACAAGCAGCGGTGCCGACTGACTCTCGAGCAAGTTTGCTCTGCCCTAGAGCGCCGGGCCAGGCCAGCCGCCGCCGGAGGGACTCTCTGGGCCCGCGAGCTGCCAGTTCCGGGCGGGCTTCCGAAGCTGCGCTCAGGCCGAGGCTCGGCTTCGGCAGCGCCGCTCAGCCCCGGGTCGGTCCCCGAGAGAGAGCCTCGGTCACCCGCCGGCCCCTTCGCCCTCGCCCAGGAAGACCCCT
>NW_015169880.1:160259-167902 GCF_001447785.1 Gekko japonicus | reverse complement strand
GGGCGACAGGAGGCTCAGGCGCCACCCCCCGCCTCTCTCCCCCCCCTCCTCCTCCGAGGGTCTCAGCCGTGCGAACTCCGGGGCCGAAGGAGAGCGGTGGCGGCCACCCGTAAATCGCCGGGAATCTGAAACAGCCCCGACTGCGAGAGTCCCGCAGTAATCGGCCTTGAACCCCGCCACTTCTGTTTCGCGGCCTGGGGTGTGTGTGTGTGTGTGGGCTGGGGGGGTGGGTGATGCATAGTCTCTTTTTACTAGTCTTATTCGAAGATAAATGCTGCAATCCTTTGCACATTTAATTGCAAGTAAGCACATCGAGTACAGTAGATCATATTTCCAAAGAATTGCGCTGCAAATTTGACCTATAAAGCGCGCAACTTCATATAACATACGGGCTTGCAAAGGCAGTGTACACTTTTCACAACTTCGGCTTCTAGTGAGAGTTTCTCCAGTTGCTCTTTTTATGGACGTTTATATCTTACTTCGGATAGAAACGCTTCTCCGAAGCAAGGAAACGACTGGCCAGTTGGCCTCCCCCGGGTGAAAAGGAAAACATTGCTTGATCCCAATCCAGCTCCAACCTGAAGGTGCTGGGAGCTTGGCAGCTGTTTCCGGTGACCTCCGCCTCCAGCCTTTGATCTCCTGCAGCGGTAAATCTGTTATCGAGTAGGGGAGTAATATTCCAGCAGATTGGAAAGGGCGTTTCTATTAGCTAAACCCTCGGGATTAGAACTCAGAACCCTAACACATTAAAATCGGATCTGCAGTATTTAATTTCTAGAATGACAGGTGCCGAGGTTCAAGCGCTGTAGAAGGCACGCCCTCCCTGGGACTTAGGAAAATCACCCCGGGTGTGTGAAGTGGGGGGAGCTACACGTGACGCGCGCATCAGACGTGCTTTGAGGGCACATGTCTTAAGAATAGTTTCAGAAGGGAAAAAAAGAATAGTTTCAGAGGTCTGCAAGAGAAACTGAATAAAATCCACCTGAGATTTAAACAACAGCAAACAAAAGAAACAACCCCCTCCCCAATACTCTTCCTTTGGAAATTATTCATAGCTGAATGGATCCTCCCCGTGGAAATTATTTTTCCAAAGTGCTTTTGAATAACGAGTAATTTAGGTCCCGTTCACAGGAGAAGTTGCCACGCTAAAGACACGGACGATAGGCGGATTTTCGTTACAACATCTGGGAAGCGTGGCTAACCCGTGGCTTCCTGCCGAAGATGCAGGATAAAAAACTACCTTGGCCCATTCATACGGCGAATTTGCCACGGGAGAGCCACCCGTGGTGGGCGGATTATCCATGCGCAATCGCACCCCAACATCTGGGAAGTGGAGTGCACCCGTGGCCAACCTGTGGCTTACCCCAGAAAACCCTCAATAAAAAAGTAGTACCTCCAAAGTACTGGAAACGGTTTGCCACGGGATGCCCGTGGTGTGATCGTGCTGGCGTGCAGCTTTCCCCTCCAGCCCCTCGTTTAAGCACCGGCTCCAAGGGAAGGACCCCTGGTGTGCCACAAGCGGGTGTGATCGTATAATCGCGGATCAAACGGAAAACGTGGGGCAAGGGCGGACATCTGATCATGTTTCCGCTCTAATCCCGTAGCATCCGGCACCAGTCCATGTTCCATCGCAAACCAGATGGGTTTTTTTGTCTCCATAGGATGCGCTTGCTTAAAATGTTCCATCGCAAACCAGATGGGTTTTTTGTCTCCACAAGATGCGCTTGCTTAATCATGCGCATGTACAAACTTTGGTGGGGAAAAAATTCCCGTTTGCCATGGAAGTGGGGAACTCCAGGGGACCTGTGATGGGCTGCCGCACTTTACTTTGCTCCGGGGCAAACAGCCACGCCTCACCCCCACGTTATCTGGCCTGTGTGAGGGGCCCTTAATTGTATAAACAATGTGAGCTAGAAACTTGGCTGCCGAATGCCAGGAGAGATGCACACACGTCTGTCTGTCTGTAACGCTGTTTGCAGCGTTTTGGAAGGGAGGGGGCAGCTGTGACCCACTCCACTGAAGATCCTTGAACATATGAAGCCGGTTTATATACTGAATCAGACCATTGGTCCATCAAGGCGAGTATTGTCTATGCAAACTGGCAGCAGCTCTCCTGGGTCTCCGGGAAAGGTCTTTCACATCACCTGCTACCTGGTCCTTTAACTGGAGATGCCGGAGACTGAACCTGCATGCCAAGCAGATACTCCGCCACTGATCCAGGGTCTCTCCCTCGGTTCGAGATGCCCTGCTCTGTATGCAGGGTGTGTGGTACAGATACCGAGTTCAGTCGCCTCTCCAACGAGTCCCTGATCTGCAAGTACGGGAGGCACGATGCTGAGCGACCGACCTTAAAGGGCTGTTGTACGGCTTGCCGCACGACCTATCTGAAGCGCTTTGAACGCCTGAAAGCTGCATCCAAGCTAAGCGTTTCGGTTACGACAGCCCTGAGGCTGTGGGAAATGGAATCTAGACGTAACTCCTCGGAAGTGCATCCTGCTGGAATCAATGGGACTTGCTGGTAAGTGAAGATGCTGAAAACAAATGACCCTGGTGGAGATGGTTGGTGGGGCTGGCGTCTTTCCAGAAAATGTGCTTAAAATCTCAGCCTACAAAGAATCTGATTGTCAGAAAACTCTGTTTAAAGTTGGGGAGGAAATGTAGTTTTGCAGCTTGCGGCGGAAAGCAAGTCCAGAAAGATCAGCGTCTTGACCGATCCCAGCCTCCCTGCCGGCTGCAGTGAAGAAGAGCGCCTGGCGGTGCTCTGGTCCTTCCGGCACCAGTAGCAGACCTTCCCCGGCCAGGGCGAGACGCCTCTTCCCGGAGCTCGCCTGCCCTCCAGCCCCCCAAAAGGCCTCGCCTCCCAAGTCCAATAAGAAAAGCCCGGAGACATTTCTGAAAAAGGGAAGTCCCTTACCGAGTGCTTACTCCGAAGCCCCGCTGAGTTCAAGGAGACTGACGCCCAAGGGAGTGTGCTGAGTTTGGCAGCTCTGGTTCGCTTTTTAAAAGGAAAAGAAAAACCACACAGCCTTACCGATCATGGCGGAACTCTCCATTTCCCTCCCCAAACTTCAGTTCTTCGCTGTCTTCTCTAGACCGGCCCTAAAACGTTAACTGAATAACACCCCCCCGCGCGCCCCCCCCCATCCCAAGCGTAAAGTCTTGGCACGTTCAAACTGGCAAAGGCAGAGCTGCTCCCAGAATGGATCCGGGCAGTTTTGCCACAAGGCCAAAGATGGTGAAGCGCCGGAGCTGAAGGCGACACACCTGAAAGGCGGCGGTTCGAGCGTCGCCTGGATTGCGTTACTTACAGCAACCCACTCCCCGCCGCCTGCAGTAAAAGTCGGCCTCCCTTGCAGGACTGTTGTATGACATGGTAAAACAGGGGAAGCGGGAGACAATCTTTTTTTTTAAAATGAATAATTCCTGCGCACATTTGTTCTGCAGCACATTCCAGTCGAATTGAACGAGGCTTTCTTCCCAGGAAAGGGGTATGTGAAGGAAGACCTGCTAGAGATTGATCGGGGTTCGCCATCGGTTGAAATGAAGGTTGGGGCCCCACTCTTTCATATCGGAAGACACAGTACACAAAAGACACAAATGGACGCTGCGATTTACTTTTTTTGTTTATTTAAAAATGTCAAGTGAATCGCTTTTTTTTGCAACCAAACAATAAATATTATTTAGCAACTTTTTCATCTCTTTATTTTTTATATAAAAATAAACAAGTAATTTAAAAAAATCTCTTGAAGGTGACAGCTGAGAGAGAGAAAGACAGCCACGAAGAGAAAGAGATGTTACTCAGAAACAAGGGTGGGTGGGTTTCCGCGCTATCAGCCACCTTTGAATACCCGCAGCACAAGCAGTGCGGCGGTCCTTTATAGACCGGGTGGGGTTTTTTTGGACAGGTGTTAAATTCTGGCAGGAAAGGAAAGTGTTATGCATCAGGAAAGAACAGACCTTTAACGCGTTAAAGGTTGTGAAGAACAACAGAAAGCTCAAAAGGGACTCATTTGCACCAGATCCCCAACCAACCAACCCAAAATAAAATAAAAAAGAAAGCACAAATTTCCCTTTAGAGCGGTCACCCCATCACGCGCATACCATGCAGATCCAACTCTGGAATGATCCGCTAGCAATTCAGCTCTGCAGTTCCCCAAACTTTGGGCACGATCCAAACCCCGATGAGATACTTTTAAGTCCCATTCTTTCCCACCTCGAAGGCTGCAGTTCTAAACACACCAAGTCAGTCGTACTCCGCGGGATCTGTCGGCACGTTAATGCTGTTAAACGAGTGGCACTTAAAACTGTTGCGCTTGAGCTGCTTCCCCCCTCCCCGCTTGAAATCAAGTCCTATTTATTTCAACGCTCTCACGTACAACACAAGAAGGCTGCTACTTGGAAGTCAGTTGAAACAGTCCACTTCTACATAAATATGCTTAGGATCGGGCAGAAGCAAAGGCTTCTGAAATCCTCCCCCACGGAACGCCCCGCGCCCATCTATAACGGAGAAACAGATCCAGCGACTCTCCCCTCCCAAGTAATATTCGAAGTGGCGTTTCCTTCCACGGAGCACCCAGATCCAGAACACATTTTCATGGGCGTTAAGAGCCACTGATTTCAATGGGACTGCGGGTTCCTATTTGCAAGGTAGGTAGAACTCAGGTGTTGTGTGTGTGTGGAGAGAGGGGCAGGCACAAAATATTTCAAAAAAGTGAAGATGAAAAAAGGAGACCTCGAAAAGCGATGGGCATGTTTTTTAAACTAATTGGCAATCTGCGGGACAGCTGGAGAGTCTCTGGTTCGAATGCACGTGCCTCCCTACCTGCACCTTCTAGGAACGTTTCGTGGCCAAAACCAGCGCCCAGGGCTCCGAAGGCGGCGCACGGTGGGTCCACCCACCACTGAGACAGAGATCAGAGCGGGTGGAGGTAGAAGGGCAACCCCGCTCCCCGAGAGTTTGCTGGAGAAAGTCGGGAAAGAGGGCGACACGGTGGCCTCTGCTCCAATGCGCGGAGTGAGTCCCCGGGATGCTCAGGGCAGGTACCGCCTGGAGATCACCCGCCTTCCTTCGATCTCCCCGCCGCCGCCGCCCCTCCTGTGCCGCTCGTTGGCCCCTTCATTTGGCGTCGCTGGTCAGTCTGGGCAGGCTGGCCGTGTTCATGCCGGAGACGTGATGGTGCGAGGGGGCGGGCACCTGGCACATGCTGCACGGGCAGGGCATCCCTCCCCAGTGTTGGAAGCCGCTGCCCAGGGGGGCGGCGGCGGCGGCGGCGGCGGCAGCGGCTGCAGCGCTGGAGGGCGACTTGAGCAGGCCGTGCGAGGGCCGGATGGAGCTGACAGCGGCCAGGGCGCCGGCGCCGGGCAGGGAGGCACTGGAGACGGGGGCGGGCAGGGGGGCGGCGTGGCCCACCAGGCCCCCGGGGCAGGCGGCGGCCGGTGGGTGGAAGCCGGCGGCGTGGTGTCCGCCGTAGATCTCGCTGAGGAGGCGCTTCATCTCCTCCAGCGAGTTGGTGAGCATGAGGATGTAGTTGCGCGCGAGGAGGAGAGTGGCGATCTTGGAGAGCTTGCGCACCGAGGGCCCGTGGGCGTAGGGCATCACCTCGCGCAGGCCGTCCATGGCGATGTTCAGGTCGTGCATCCGCTTGCGCTCGCGGCTGTTGATCTTCAGGCGCAGCTGCTGCAGCTCCGGCTCCGTCATCTGCTTCTTGTCCTTCTTGCAGGCCGTCGAGGAGGCCGACGAGGAAGAGGAGGACGACGACGAGGAAGAGAGCGACGAGGGCGACTTGAAGGCCAGCTTGTCTACCATCACCACCCCGGCCGCGCTCATGGCGCTCCGCAGCTCGGCGCTCAGCTCGGCCGGGGAGTCGCTGGGCGTCGAGGAGGACACGGCGCCGCCCGCCGCGGAGAAGCCGCCGCCGCCGCCCACACTCTTGCTCCGCGTCGCCGACACGAAGAGCTCATCGGGCTCCGGGGAGGAAGGGCGGCTCGACACCAGGCTCGCATCCGAGTCCATGGCCCTGCGGAGGGGAGCGAGAGGACACAGGCAGGCCGGGTCAGACCAGGGCAGCGCAGCAGAGCCCGCCCGGGAGCCCACCCCGCGCACCGGGGCCGGGAGGGGGAGGGAGGAGGGCTCCCTTTGGCCCAAACACCCCCCCCCGCCCGCTGAAGCCCGAGGGAACTCTTGCGCCCTTATCCCACTTCCCCCCTCCTCAGATCAAGGGGACCTGTTCCAGGACAGTGGGTGGGTCGCATGGGGGCACCACCCAACAGCAGTCAGCCCCCACCCCTCCTTCCCGCTGGAGTTCGGTCCCCTTCCCTGTCCCCTTCAGGAGGGACGCGCCGCCCGATCCCGAGCATGTTTAGGACTCCGCGAGAAATTCCGCCTGGTCCATTCAATTCAGGCGAGTAAGCACGCAGAGGATGGCAGCAGCATTCGTTACCCAGAACGTGCTGCTGGACTATAGCCGATGGGTTTAGGAAGGCAAAAACCACGCGATTTGTTCCAAATTAATTAGTCTCTCAGAACTAAGTGTTGCGCCACCCCCACCCCCAAACAGAACGGGAGTGGGAGTCTACCCCCTCCCCCTTTAACTACCTGCATACAGAAAGCCGCCTGAAAGGTACTTCGCGGTAAATGTAACTGGAGGTTGTTTCCTCCACTGCGCTGAAATCCATCACTAGCCGGCGAAACACAAGTCGGGGCGACCCAAAGCTATCTCTTCGGGCCTTGCCCGGCACCCCCCCTAGCGGGCCAGACAATCGACGTATGCTGGGGGGAGTCCTCGGGGCCGGCAATCCAGATTATACCGTCGATGCCAGAAAAAGAGAAACGCACCTCTCTGCCAAGAACCCTAACGGGGAGGATCTTTCCTTGCGGTGGGCAGCTGGGGATGATCAGACCCCCTTCCGCGCGGCGTGGTCTGTTCGGAAGCTCTCCCGGGGAACTTCCACCGGAGTTTAGTAAGGGGGGGGAGGGCAGCGTTTCTCCCTCCAGGAAGACTCCTCCGATTTCGTAAGCCAAGCGCTCCGCCTTTCCTTACCCCGAGGTCCGCGCGGCGTGGTCTGTTCGGAAGCTCTCCCGGGGAACTTCCACCGGAGTTTAGTAAGGGGGGGGAGGGCAGCGTTTCTCCCTCCAGGAAGACTCCTCCGATTTCGTTAGCCAAGCGCTCCGCCTTTCCTTACCCCGAGGCGAGGTGAACCGCGTCTGCCCTGCTGACTAAAGCCGAAGGACCGGCTGGGGCAAACGGGACAGAAGGGGCAGTGGCCGGAAGGGGGAGCGCGGAAAGTGCGCGGCCGGCGGCCTTCTTGCGCCCGGGAGCCCCGCGCCCCTTCCCCGGGAAGTGCCCCCCGTCCGTCCGTCCCTCCCTCCCTCCCCGCGGGCGCCCGAGTGGGCCGGAGCACTTACAGTGGCGGCGGGGCGCTCTCTCTGGTCGGCCGGATCCGCTCCAGGCCCGCCGGCGCCTGTCCCCCCTCCGCGAGCGCCCAGTTCCGAGCCAGCCCCTCTCGGCCCCGCGCGGGAGCTCTTATAGCCGCGCGGCCCGGCGGAGCCCGGCAGGAACAATGTCGCGCGCCCGGACCGGCGGCCGCGCCAATGAGGGAGGCGCTGCCGGGGGGGGGGCGGGCTCCTCCAGGACCTCCCGACT
>NW_015169880.1:140140-159419 GCF_001447785.1 Gekko japonicus | reverse complement strand
CGCGTCCGCAACCGGGGGGGGGGGGGGGGGGCGCAACAACCAGCCCGGCATCACAATACCAGCGGGTGAGCGGCGCCCCCGGACTCGCCCGGGCCCAGCCACTCCAGTCGGCCGCCGGGGCGGGAGAGCTTTAATAGGCTTCGCAAACACTTCTGGTGCCGGAGACGCCGCCCTCCCCCCCCACCCTGCAATGTAAACACTCGCCGGGCACAATGCCCCCGCCGCAGCCCCACACTCCCTCGGCCACTTCTCTCTCGCCCGGGCGCGGCCCCCGAGGGCTCTGGGAGGCGGCGGCGGAGGAGAGGTGCGTCTCCGGCTCGCACTCTGTCCCCGACTGGGAAGCTGCTCCCAGTCCCAGTCCCTTCCGGCTCTCCTTCGGCGGCGGGGCGCGGAAAAGGCTCCTTGTTCTGCGGCTCCCGCAAATCGGATTTATAAAAGGACGCAAACTTAAAAAAAATAAAATCTGTTTTTAAAAAAAGATTGGTACTATTTGAATATTTAGACGTGAACAGCTGAAAACTTCGATTCTTGAACTATCAGCAATCCAAATATGGTTCTCAAATGCGCAACTCAATAATGCAGTTAAAACAATCTTTGGTTAAGGGCGCTCAGAATCACACGAATGACAGAAATTCCTCTGGAAAATCACCACATCTGGGGGGGGACCCCAAGCCCTTAATCTTTTTAAAACTCGACAGATGCTGCCGATAATGATAATGTATATTTCAACTCAGAAGGGTGCGTTTCGGCTATCAGTCGGACTGCAGTCCCACCTAACGTGGTTGGAAGTGAATCCCAGTGAATTTTCCCGTTGGCCCAGTTGGGACCGACCGCAGGCACCCTGAAGACCCACCCGGCTTCTCCGGCCTACTGGCAAAGGGATCCTCCTCACTCCGATTGGGTCGCTGCTTTGTTGGGCTTCGAATCTCAGGCGGCCACCCGGATTGTCTGGCTTCTTGTGCAGCACGATTTTACGCACGTTTCCCCAGAAGTAAGTCCGCGCGTCTCCCCAGGAATTGCGGGCTCAACGTTTTACTGATCTGGAGGCATTTAATTTTTTAAAAATTGTTCCGTTTCAATCGCATTGAGCTTTATACACGTTTGGCTGCGATGACTCCGCAACTGGGTGTCAACGCAAAAACAACAACAGCGCCCATTTCTTATTGCCAACTGGGAGGCCTTGGGTGCGTGTAGGGGGGGGAGGGAGGGGAAGGCAGACAGTTCAGGGGTTGAATCCGTCGAACCACTTGTGGTCTTCGCCCCCCCCCCCGCCCCCCCCCCCCCCCCAAGCCGAGCCTGCCTTTGTCATATAATTTTTTGTACCCGCGTGTCCTCCAGCTGGCTGGGCCAGCCGCACTCATCCGTTAAAGATGTACTTAAAGCTTTAAGAAGGGACGCGTGGACGGGGCTGCTGCTTTCAACGGTTCTGGTGCGGATCCAGAGGCGCGCAATTAGGGGCCAATCTGTTGCCGCCTCTGCGCCCTCCGGCCCGCCTGGGGCCTCGCCGCCTGGGCCTCTCTCTCTCTCTCTCTCTCTCTCTCTCTCTCTGGGCCCGCAGAGGCGGCGGGGGGGGGGCGCGTCTGTCATCCTGCGCGCCTCCCGCCCAAGAAAGTTGGAGGCGGCGGCCGCCCAGAGCCGGACTTTAAACAGACACCCACCCACCCCCGACCCGCAGGCCTACCCGGCTTTGTGGGCTGAGTAAACTCAAAGCTGTCAAGTTGTCAACGCGCCGAGCCTCGGATCTACTACCAAGTAAACGGACTCAACCCAGGCAGAGTCCGTTTCAATCCCCATTCATCTCAATGGGCGAAGACAGAGTGCTCTCCTCCTCCACGTGTGTCCTGAGCAGTAAACCCCGCCGGGGCCGAGTGTGGGCAGAGAGTGTAACCCGGGAGGCTTGCACGGAGATCAGGGGGATTGAAAAGTGCGCAACCGGGGGGCGGGCGGATCGTGCCCAGTGCGCTTCGGAGCCCGCGGCCAGCAGGCCGGCCCGGCCTCTGAAAGGGAGGGCGCGGGCACCCAGCCTCCGGGAGCAGGCGAGTATTTGCATCTGAATTAGGTCGCCCTCCGTTGCGACACAAAACCGGTTACATGGAAGTGTTTAGATCAAATGGCTTCAAATCCTAGTCTTTGTCTGGCTGGATTAAGGAGCTTCTCTGTTTCGTTTCTCTGAACGCGGACTTGTCTCCAAAGGACTGCACGGAGTCTCGGAAGAAGAGGAGGAGGAAGAAGAGGAGGAGGAGGAGGAAGAAGAAGCAGTAGCAGCAGGGAGTGGCGGGGCGGAATCCCCCCTGGCAAAGGCCAGGGAAAGACCAGCCGCCGGGAGTATTTCGCTCTGACTCTGGGCAGATCTGCGGGTCGAGGCCCGATCCGGTCACTTCTGCTGGTCTTGGGGTTGTCAGGCCAGTCCCTGAACTGCTGAAGCGGGAGGAAGTTCTGACCACCTTCTCCAGAGAGGCAGCCTCCTTGGCCTCCGGTCGCCAAATCTAGCCGAAGGCTCTCCCGGCTTCCCGCCAACTACGCAAAACTGAATTATTCAAGAGAGCCTTCGCAGGCTATAGAG
Source organism: Gekko japonicus (assembly GCF_001447785.1). Classification (NCBI taxonomy): domain Eukaryota; kingdom Metazoa; phylum Chordata; class Lepidosauria; order Squamata; family Gekkonidae; genus Gekko; species Gekko japonicus. Next base: position 156,856 of record NW_015169880.1, on the reverse strand, counting down.
TTGCACTGTATGAAATGAGCCCCAAAGTTACTCAGAGAAGTCTTTAGGGATTGACTGTGGTCTATGCCTGCGACTGTGTTTCGCTTACTGAAACTAGGATCCTGCTATGTAATTTTTCTGTCATTTAATGTGCCACGTTAAGACCTATGCTTTGCCCCAGTTCTGTTTTTCGGTTTCTGACTGGTTCTACAACCCTCAGGGCTACTTTTGGGCAGGAACGCACAGGAACGGAGTTCCGGCTGGCTTCAGAGTTGGCCACGCCCACTACAGCCAAAACCTCTGCGAGGAGGCTACAGAGGGAAGGCCTGGAGAGCGACCTCTCTGGCAACTCCAAGGCAGGAGGGCCAGAGGGGGCCTGGAAGGATCGGGGAGGCATTTAAACGCCTCCCGGTGCCGTCCCTGGCCTGTCCAAGGGCTGCGTTGCCTGGGCTCCCCGCAGCCATGGGGTGCCTGGGCAAGGCAAGGGAAGACATGGGGGTTTGGCCTAATATGCTAATGAGCGGTGCTGTCAGGGGTGTGGCCTAATATACTAATGAGTTTCTGCTGTTGGGTGTGACCTAATATGCTAATGAGTTCCTGCTGGACTTTTTCTACAAAAAAAGCCCTGAGTCATCCCTGATCCTATTGTATTGTTTATTGAATACCCCATCCTGTCGATTATACTGACTCGCTCTCTATAATCCGCCTTGAGTCGGAGTGGGAAAGGTGGACCGTAAATGGCGCAAATAACTAATAAATGAATACTAACAACGGTGGCTTCGTGAGGCAGAGCTCACTTCCTCAGGCGCCTGGAGAGCGCGTCCCTTACAGGCAGGGCGCATTTACACGGAAGGCTGTGAACAACGGCGAGGCGGGGAGCAGGGGGGATCGGCCTGTAGAAGGCTATCTAGTTTCCTCCAGTTCTTCTAGGACCCTCTGTCTGGAATCTGGAGGGACAGATTTGTTCTTCTCCGAAGCCGATACAAAAGCAGGAGGTGGTCACGTCACGCTACCGGGAAAACGTCCAGCTGGTAGCACTAGAAAAATGCCTCCACTTTGATAGAACTACTGCCCTCCCGCCGATTATTTTTTTTAAGAGAGATGTTGCAGCTCAAGAGACCCTTTTGGAACCCCCCTGACCTTGGCATATGTGGGAACGCGCCCGGGTTATGATTTGGTCCTTCCCTGCTTTGGGGGCAGAAACGGAGTGGGCCAGTAACATTCTGCTCAAAATGGGGGGAGTGGGGAGATTCTGCACGTGTCCCCTGGTTTCAGGCTTGAGGCACCCCAGCTTTACTTTTGCAAGCCTTGGGCTGCTCGAGAGTAAATGCACCAAGTGACCTAGTTGCTTGCTGCATTGGGGGGGGGGCGGACGAAGCGGATCGGACCATTGGTTTGGACCGCGAGTCCGGAAGGGATGGCGGGCTTGGGTCGTGGGAGGAGGACTTCTAAGTGGCGTTGTCTGAGCGGAGTCTACGAAGTCTGGATTCGACCTACAGGCCTTCCCCAAGCGAATCCCTCCTCGGAGGAGGTGCCGCCTGGTTGAGAATAGAGAGGTGTTGGGTATTATAAGTTGAAAACACTCAGTATATCTGGGGTTGAATGTTTATGTTACTCACAGGAAGTCACATGTTTCTCATGTAACCAATGTTCTTTAGCTGTAGAATACCCAGGGATTTTCTCCCTGATCTAGGAATTTGATTGGGACTAAAGTGTCAAGATGTATTAGCATTTTATAGCTCTCTTCCCATCTTTGTTTGGTGTTCTGAAAGAAGAAGGAGAGCAGCCATAATCTCTCTCTCTTCTAGTTTTGTCTTTGTAGAGTAAGGATGTAGCCGATTATGCTCTGTTGTTATTTTCATCCCAGTTACCCTTCCCATGCTAGAACTTAGTAAAAACTTTATATTTTAATCACACATGGACTCTCAGTCTGAATTATTTTACTCAGGCTCTGCTGGGCTATATTATCTCTGCTAAATACCATTTTTTCAATATCTCACTATCACCCAACACGAGGAGTCTTTGCAGGCGCCAAACGAATGCACGTGGGGGAAGGGGGGGGGGGGGGTTTAAGGGTGGGAGGAGGGGGAGATTGCGGGAGGCTTTGACTGTGTTTTTTCTCCAAGGAAGCGTTTTAAAATCCTTACTTCTGTTACTTTTTTTTTTAAAAAAAGGGAATTCGAAGCCATGACCAGTTAGCGACCTTCCTTTGAAATGAGCGGGAAACGCACAGTGTTTTAAGTTGGCTAAAAGCAACCCGAGAGCCTGACGTGAGCGCTCCTTTCAGCCGGGCAGGGAACTGGCGAGCACCCCCGAGCTGGCAGCCTCGGTCCCGGGCACTGGCGATCTGCAGCGCTCCTTGCAGCCCGAGCCTCCCTTCGCCGCCCGCCCGCCCCTCTGCCCAGCCGCGACTCTCCCGGCCTGGAGGGCGGGGCGGGAGGAGTGTCGGAGGAGAGCCGCCCTATCTCCGCCTGACTTACATCCCAGGACCGTGGCGATCAGGAAAGGAGAGGAGGGAGCCTGCAGGCGGCCACGACCAGTCTTCTCTCTAAGCTAAGTTAGTGTGAACTAGCTCACAGCTTTTCAGCCTCCGGCTCACACATTTTTATCTCAGCTCAGGAAGGCTGGCTCCAGAGCAAACTACTTTATGCAGTAGTAGCCAAATCCCTCGCTCACAACTTTAATGCCAGTAGCTCACAAAGTAGGATTTTTGCTCACAAGACTCCACAGCATAGAGGGAGCATTGGCCCCGACTTCCACGGAGCACAAAAAGCGCGCTAGGCAGCCGCAGTTGCTATTCCCGAGAAGGAGCTCTGCGACTTCTGACTTAAAGCCAACCTGGCCCGCTTCTCAGAAGCGCCGCGCCGCCGCCCTCTCGGCTTGAGACGCCCAAGGGGGCAGCTGCCCAGCCTTCTGGCTCTGCCTTCCTACTCCGGGAGGGCTGCGTGCGCACTGGCTTCTGGCCTCCCCTTCATAAGGGAAGCGTCTCTTTCTCCCCTTTAACGCCCTCACGCAACAGCTGTTAAAACACCTGAAGAAGAAAAACGTTTCAGGCGGCGGCTTTGAGAGCCAGCGAAAAATTCGGGTCAGTTTACAAGGTTTGAGTCCTGCAAAACCTTTCCATCAGAATAGTAGAAGAGTCCAGGGGCACCTTAAAGACTAACAAAATTTGTGGTAGGGTATGAGCTTTCCTGAGTCACTGCTCACTTCTTCAGATACAGCAAGCATGTGAGTCCATCTGTCTTATATATTGGAAAATAGAGTGATTTCAGATGCCAAATGACAATAGCAGGTGTGATTGGATTAGGTGTGATATGTAGAGAGGTAGTAGGCATGGTGAAATCAGCATTGGTAATGAGACAAGAAACCTAGGTCTGGATTCAGTCCAGGTGGATGCTTTGTTATCCGTTGCAATTCAGCAGTCTCCCTAATCTCTCTTTGAAATTTATTTTCTAACTGCTACTTTTAGGTCAGCAACTGGATGTCCTGGAAGGTTAGAATGTTCCCCCACTGGTTTTTGAATGTTATGGTTTCTGATGTTAGACTTATGTCCATTAATTCTTTGTTGAAGGGACTGGCCTGTTTGTCCAATGTAGAAGGTGGAAGGGCATTGTTGACACATGATGGCATAAATCACATTAGAGGATGAGCAGGAGTTGGAACCTGAGATGGTATGGCTGATGTTGCTGTGTCCAGTGATGGTGCTCCTAGCCACTATTTGAGAGCAAAGTTGGCATCTTAGTTTGTTGCAGGCCTTGATACCAGAGTCCATGTTACTGTTAAGTAGTTTATCATTGCAGGAGAGAAGTTGATTTAGGTTAGCAGGCTGTCTGTAAGCAAGGAAAGGTCAACCCCCCCAGTGCCTGTGTGAGGGAAGTGTCATTATCCAGCATGGATTGTAGGTCATTAATAATGCACTGAACAAGGGACATGTAAGTACCACATTATACCAGAAACAGAGAGATCGGCAAAGATATCCACATGCCTCCAGCTACTACCTCAACCACATCATCCATTGTGTATAGCAAGCCCTACACTATAGTCTCATCTGCTCCAACCCTTCAGACAAAGATACTCACTTGAAGGATCTGCAACAGGCATTTTTGCAACTACAATATCCTCCTGAGATGGTGAGAAAGAAGACTGGAAAAACCAGAATGATACCCAGGAACAGCTTGCTACAAGACAAGCCCAAAGAAAATGACAACAGAACACCGCTGATGGTCACCTACTGATCACAACTCAAGCCAGTTCAGCACATTATTAATGACCTACAGCTCTCCCTGTTTGACTGGGTAGGGAATCTCCTCTCTCTAGAAGATCTATCCCCTTTCCTTTGGCCTGAATGGGAGTCTTCTCTACTACCCAAACTCCATCGCCAAACTTTCCCCCAGTTCTGTCTGTGTTTAAACTGCTCAGCTAATGCTGAACTCAGACTGTGTTCAGTCAAGGTTAAAAACTGTCAGCACTGAACCCCTTTTCTGTCAGGGCTAATCTCAGATGGTCTCAGTTAAGGCAGGAATCTGACTGAATTTCCTCAGCACACAGCTCTCACAAGTCTTTTTTTTTTTTTGCTCCTCTGATGCCAGCCAATCAGATTGCCTGAAGCAGCCTGTCACTCAAGGCTCTCTGGCTCCATGAAGAATTATCCATTTACAGTCCTTTAGTTGTTGGTGCAGCACATCTAAGCCTCTTAATGCTAAAGTGCGATTTTGTTCTGAATGAATAGGAGAAGTGATCACTTACCTTGGTCTTGAAACTAATAAATAACTTAGTTAAAATCGAAATACTTGTTAGCATGCCTAAAGTTAAAGTTAGTCTGTTTTTTAGATGTTGTTATTGTCTATATATGAAAGCTTTATTCATGACTCTGCAAGATAAATTGTGTGTAAAATTGTTGAAATCTGTTAATAGTAATGTTACTAAAATCTGTTTATGAGAAAATTAATAAAAAGAACTTTTTAAAAAAGTGCAGTCTGTCACACATACATACAACATTTTACATAACCATTGCCTATGGTGAAAAGTTTTTGCATGGGTTTGAAACAATAAGAATGCATGATGCAAACCCACCCTCTGCCGCCTCTGCCGTCTCACACAAACTTGATTCTGTGTCCAACGTTTTCATGGTTGTAAACCACTAGACTGAAATATGCTTAAGCTTATTGAAATGTTTCCGTTTAAGTTTGCTTCCTTCTGCACTGGGTTAGGGAGTGACTATAGTTCCCTCCCAGCTTGGTGTAGTGGTTAAGAGCAGTGGACTCTAATCTGGAGAACAGGGTTTGATTCCCCACTCCTCCACATGAAGCCAGCTGAGTGACCTTGAGTCAGCCACAGTTCTCTCAGAACTCTCTCAGCCCCACCTATCTCACAGGGCGTCTGTTGTCAGGAGAGGAAGGGAAGACAATTGTAAGTTGCTCTGAGACTCATTCGTCTAGGGAAGAGCTTAAAACCAATTCGCCTCCTCCTCCTCCCATCTTCAAAGGAAATTTAGCAGTGACAAGCAGTGAATGCACAGACCCACTGAGCAAGTGGTAACTTGCCACTTAGTAAGCCAGTTGTCTGTATGGTCCACTTGGCTGCTTTTCTGGATTTCTTGTTTGGGTGGAAGTTTGGTGTTTAGACCCAGTTTGCCAAGTTTATATTAACTCATATTAAAGGACAACATATTAAAGAGTCTAGGATTACTTCTGGATATATAAGTTATACACTTTACTGAATTTATTAGTGTTTAATGTTGGCTAATGTGGTGTCTTGGTACAGTGGGTGGCACAGTGGTATAGTATAAAGTGGTGGCACAGTGGAACAGTGGTATACAGCGGTGGCACAGTGGGTATATCCCACTGTCTTAACATCCGAACTGTGTTAGTTCGAGCCCTGCGCTGGTGTGAGCAGGCAGCCTGTTGTCCCCAGCTCATCGTCCACCCAGCGATTCGAAAGCTTCGGCGAGTAGATAAAATGGGAACCACTCCTTAGAGAGGGTGGGCACACCAATCTCCCTCGTGGGAGGGTGTTAGCTGATGGTCGGGACTTCCTGGTTGAGGTCGGAAAAAGGCAAAAGAACTTCTCGGCTACAAAAATCCCTGCAGTGGATGTCTCCGGCCAGGCGGTGGCAGTGTGGCGATGTGACATACGGGTCCTGAAGCCTGGTCAACAAGCAACCGTTCGGAAAATGACTGAGCCAAGCCAGAAGACATTTCCACCGTGCAGTGACAGCGTGTGCAATTAAAAATGAATATATGTTGTCCTCCCTATCCCCTTTGAACATTGTTAGTCCCCTGTCTAATGTGTAACTATACATCGCTTTGAGCCCACTGGGGAAAGCGATCAACTCTGTTTTTATCGTTCCTTCAAAATCTATTGCCAGTACTCAGCTGAACTGTGTGTGTAGGCATTGCTAAGTGCTGTGAAGTCACCGTATGAATTATGACCTTCGGACTGTCCTATCATTAACAGCCTTGCTCAGGTCTTGCAAACTGAGGGCTATGATTTGCTTGATTGAGTCAATCCATCTCCTGTTGAGTCTTCCTCTTTTCCTGCTGCCTTTAACTTTGCCTAGCATTGTTGTTTTTTCCAGTGACTCTTGTCTTCTCATAAAGTGACCGAAGTATGATAGCCTCAAATTAGTCATTTTAGCTTCTAGGAAGAGTTCAGGCTTGATCTAGAATCCACTTATTTGTCTTTTTGGCAGTTCATAGTATCTATAACACTCTCCCCTGACACTGTCTTTCAAAAGAAGCCACTTTCTTCCTGTTAGCTTTCTTCACTGTCCAGCTTGTACATCCATACATAGTAATGGGGGAATACTATAGTATGAATTACCTTGATCTTGGTCACCAGTGACATATCCTTACACACAGGGCTTTTTTGGTAGAAAAAGCCCAGCAGGAACTCATTAGCATTTTAGGCCACACCCCTGACAGCACAGCTCATTAGCATTTTAGGCCACACCCCATACCTTCCTTTGGTTTGCCCTTGGCAAGTTGGCCCTTGGACAGGCTGCGGAAGGCATGGGGAGGCATTTAAATGCCTCCCCGATTCAGGCTCTCCCTGGCCTGCCCACCTCGGAGTCACTGGGGGGGGTCACTCTCTAAGCCTTCCCTCTGTAGCTATGCACGCAGAGGTTTTGGCTGTAGTGGGCGTGGCCAACTCTGAAGCCAGCCGGAACTCTGTTCCTGTGCGGCCCTGCCCCAAAATAGCTCTGCTTACATTTAAGAATCTGTTCCTAAATTTAATCTGAATCAGTTCATTTGTATGTGGTCAGTACGGTGCTAAGATCTGTTCCTGGTTTCTTTTACATGGGAACTGTCAACCCTAAAGATTTGGGATGGCAAATGTACCCTGCTTAGCAGAATATTTTGATTATTTTTGTTAGGCTGTCAAATAATTCAACACATTTGCCATGATTCAGTGAACAGCAGTGGCCACAAAGTCATGTGATGAGAGTCCAGCCAATATGGCAACCATGTTCAAAGAACAGAGCATGTAGTGGATCCCATGAGTTTTTTATAAAGAAGTCATGGAAATGTGCATTGAACTTTATATTTAAAATGCCCTTGCCAATAAATACATAGACAAAACATTACAGGAAAAAATATGGCATGATATTTTTAATTGTTAATGATCTGGGGGAGGTTGATGCAATGGTATCATGCCATCCTGGACTTTAATGGAGTCTTGGATGACATTAAATGCACTAATGGTGTAACAGCTGAACTAAGAGGGAAGAATGAACATATCAAAAGCTATAGCCTGTAGGACACCCCTGCTTGTGTCCCAGGATGTCAAAGGTTGCTGCATATATATCCCTTGCTTTCTGGGTGGCATTGTTTAGGGTAGTGGCCCCAGCAGATGGCCCAAAAACGCACCTCGGCCTAGCAAAGGGGGACCACATGTGATGAAGCAGAGATGCCTCATTAGCAAATGGGGGGGGAAGCAGGGATGAGGGGGGAGATAAAAAAGAATACACAAAGACATTTACATATTTACATTGTTTTCCCCTCATTTCCAATTCTCCTTTAGCTGAAGTGTCGATGTGCTTGCTTTTCTCCTTCTGTTTGTATGTTTACTTGTGCTAAATAGATTATGATAATCAGGCACATAAATGCATGCAACTGTTATTATGGCATTTAATCACAGAGTTTTTCCACTGGATGGCTTCATTAGAATTCTCATAATCTCACTTGTTAGTGTAACAAACAGTAATAAATGCCAAGGAACCTGGATTAAGTCAGAGACATTCAGACATTAAAGGAGGAATATGGAAATGTTGTACAATCTCTGCATTTATTTATTGAAATGTCACAGAAAATAGTTCAGGACATTAAATATCTTACTCATTATAAGAGATAGGGAGCAGGGCAACCTGAAGACAGTAATTATGTTTTTGGTGGTACGCTGGAACCAGATGTCTTTTCCCCGACTCATTGCAACTTTCTTGAACTCCAGGATTCTTTAGTGCTCATCTACTGGAGAAATTCAATGAAATTTATTCAGTCAACTTGATACATGTGACCTGTTTAAAAAAAAAGCCAGGGTTGTTGTTGTGGTTGTTTTTTTGTAAAGGATTATTAGGAAAAGGACTGAAAAATAAAATGGCCAGAATCACAGTATTATATATAATATTCGTAAGGGGTATCTGCATATTCCAACTACATTTTATTTATGTACAGTTTTATTCAACTCCATCTAAAAAAACACAGCTCTAGAAAATGTGCAGAAAAAGATGACCAGAATGACTAAGAAGTTGGAGCACCTTCCCGACAAGGGAATTTTAATTTACAAAAACACAATCAAACAGAAACATTATGGACTATAGGTTTATGATTGTGTAGAGAAAGTGGGTAGTGAGAACTTTCTTCCCCCTCACATAAAAGTTGGGGTCACTCAATGAAACTGCTTGGACTTGGAAATAGATTCTGGACAGGCAAAATAAGGCATTTTCCCCATACACTTTAACCTTAACTTATGGAATTCAGTGGCACAAGATGTAAAGATAGCTGCTGTACTTCCATAGCAAAATGGAATTGCCAGAAACAGCATGTCCACTGAATGCCAGATGGTGGAGGAAAGGCAAGGAAGGGCTGTTGCTCTGGTGCCTTTCTTTGTGGATTTCTCATAAGCATCAGGCTGGCTATAGAGGGAACCAGGATGGAGCGCTCAGAGGACCTTTGATCCAATCTAGGGGAGGCTATTCTTATGTTCTGCAGTTCAATAATGTAGCATGTACTTCCATAATATTTGTGGGACTAGCTTCATGGTTTCAGATTGTATTCTACAAGCAAACAATTTTTTGAAGCAATCTGAATAATTAATCTTGTAAATATGAATCTTATTTATTATACTCAAAAGATTGATACCTCATATTTCTGCCCTTATCAGAGTTACCAAGGTAGAAAATGGACTAAAAACATATAATGAAAACATATCTTAAAAACCATGAAAAAATCATTAAAACAATTAAAACCAAAGCTAAAATACACATAGAAAAACATAAAAATGTCAATTAAAACATAAGGCAGGAAGGAGGGATCACTGAGGTAAAGTCAGATGAAACCTAAAAGTCTTCATTTACCCGTGGAAGATAATAACACAGGGGAACAGATGAGTCTCCCTGAAAGAGGGTTCCAGTGTTTTGGGGCCACAACCAAGAAAGCCATCTCTCATGTTGCCACCTGCCTAATCTTCGAAGGTGGAGGCACCCAATGCAGGGTATCAGAAGGTGACATAGTGATCACTTATGTTCATAAGGGAGCAGGTCAAGAATGCTGGTTCCAAGCCATATAAGGTTTTAAATGGCAACACCAGCACTTTGAATTGTGCCTGGAAACAGACTGGGAGGCAGTATATATCCATATATTACTTACATTCATATCCCACCTTTCTTTGCTGACAAAGAAACTCAGAATGACTAGCAAAGAATATATAAGAATATATAAAATATATAAAATACAGATTATTCAAAGCAGGCCAGTGGAAAAGATCTAGCTCTCCCTCACATGCAAAGGCCGTTAACAGTATCCAAAAGACAGGGAAATCGGGGGGCAGTTGAGCCAGCCAAGCTAATGGAAAGGCTCCTTTTTTGTCTTCTGTATTCAAAGAACTCTGTGACTCATTAGTCAATTAAAGATGGAATAAATTCTGGAATAAAAGTGTTTAAGATGCCACTGGACTCCTGTTTTATATTTTGGCAATAGATTAACATGGCAGCCTATCGGGAATCTTCATCCTCATTCCCTGTTCTCCAGAATGGCTGGCTCTTGATGGGGAAGATGAGGCTAGTTGGCTATTTACATACAGCTTAAATCTGTTGTTCATTCCTTAATTATCTCTCTCATTGATTAATGTTTTTCTCTCTGAGAATGGCCACTACAAATACTAATCCTATAGATAAACCATCTTAGATTGAATGCTTTGCCCTCTTAACACATTTGTGGCTTGTAACTTAATTGTTAGTTCACACATGATGTATGATAGTTGCGGTGTTTAGTGATTAATAAAAGCAGAACACTTATATTTATAAAATTTGTAGATGAGAAATGCTGGTAGAAGAAGCATTCCTACCTTCCTGTGTTGAAGAAAGAGGGTTGCACTCCTAGGGACACTAAAGTTGGGAATAAGCTCCACTGAAATCAGTGAGACTTACTTCTGAATTAGCATGCATAGGATCACCCTGCATTACTTACAGTGTAATCCTATGCAGAGTTACTCCAATTTAAACCTACAAAATCAATGTGTAGACTTGACTAACTCTACATAGAATTGCACTGTTAGGCTGGCATTTGGTGGATGGCATTCAATGGAAGCTAATGGTTTATAATTTGATGTATTCTTTGGGGAGAAGGTGTTCTTTTTTCCATTTTAAATACCTTGTAGGTATTTTGTTATCTATTAAAATACTATACAAACAAAACAATCACTCAGTATCAATAAAGTGCAGTGCTTGACAGGCCTTGGGTTTCCCAGCCTCTGTAGAAAAGAGGGGCAAAAGTCCAGTTCAGGCGTAAACAGGAAATTTAGAAACTGAACACTAACTTGCATTCTGATATTTCCAGGGACTATTGTATTTTGCTATTTTCATCTTTCACTTTTCAGTGGATACAGTGGGGAAAGGGGGTTGAGTAGGTGTCTGAAGTTCAAATGGAAAAGTATGTCATAAGCACACACACCAAGTTTTGCTGTAACCATCAAGTCAGATATCTGATTACATTGTGTTTCATATCTTTCTTGTCTTGCTTGAAAGCTGGCATGGGGTAAGTCTTGGGGGTTATACCTGAAGTGCATGTGTATCCTGAACATGTGTATCAAACTTCAATTTGAAGTGCAGTGTTCAAGAGAAATTTCATGTGACATTTCCCACTTACCTTTAAAAACACATGTAAGGGTTGAGCTGAAAAAAGAATGGTTTGAACATGTGCACCACATTTCATTCTCGAGAGCAAGGGAGTTATCACATGACAAAGAAACTTACACAAAGAATGTCTTAGAGGGCCAGTAAGGAAATCAAAAGCCTTTGTTCAGCCAATAATTACATTAATGAATTAATTTTTAGAACTTTTTTCATTACTCACTACAGTTAATGCTGCACTCCTATTAATCCAATTGCCTCTAACAATCAACAGTTTGGAGTATTTGCTAACTTTAAAACTAGGTGCTTAAATTTGTTGTGAAGGCTGCTTAATCTTGATTGTACTGCAATATTTTTTAATTCCTTATGAACCTCCTGTTCTGAATAACTGACAATCATGTTCTGTGAGGATGTTTTGTAATAAACTGATTTTCTTTATATTTTTGAAAGTTCTTGAATATTTTCTACACAAAGCTAAGCCATGTCACTGCACATCAAGCTGAAATCTCCCCCCCCCATCTGAAATGTCTGCTTGAGGGTCTGAGCCCTATGCAGTTTGTGGCTGGGATCTCCTTTGTCATTGCCTGAGAGCACTCAGATTTTCAACATATGGGGAAATGTAGTTCTTTTGCATAATATTTCCTGCATGAGAAGTTTTATAATGTGTAGCTTGTTGCCACATCCATTATGCCACTGACATCCCCACATTCTCTGTCTAGCCTGTTCATCCCACAAATCCCTCTCATCTTCTGCTTTTCAGAGGGTGTTGGGACTCTCTAGCTGGATCACGCAGTGGGAGGAAGAGAAGGAAACACCTGCTTTGCTGTGCTGAAGACCCCTTACAGTTTGAACTCTCCCTTACAGCTCTCTTGTGTGGCTTTAATGCAGCTCAGAGCAGGTGAGAAGATTACAGATGCATCATGCTCTGTTACTGCAGCCCAGTTTCTTCTTTGCTGGCAGAATGCAGTTTCCCTCTTAGGGGAGAAGAAATGTGCAATGGGAAAAGAACAAAGGTTTGTGGGAATTCTGTTCCAGGGCTGGAATAGAGGGTAATGAGTGAGCCAAAGGACCTGAAGTGGCCTGGGCAAAAAAAAAAAAAGTTACATGAAGAGAACCATTTTAAATCATGTAGGTGGTTTTAAAAACAATGATAACAGAGAGACATATTGTTTGTGGAGAGTTAGATTGTCTTTTCAAGTTGATGGGAAGAAGAAGGAAGAGGTACATTGATAAAGAGTGGGATTAAACAGAAGTTTTTATAATTTAAGACATTTTCTTTGCTACTAAACAGTTTGCTTTTATAAAGAGTACCCCTAAGGTATTGTAAAAAGGTAAAGGTAAAGGTTCCCTTGCTCGAAAGCCAGTCGAATCCGACTCTAGGGTTGTGGTGCTCATCTCCGTTTCAAAGCCGAAGAGCCAGTGCTGTCCAATGACGTTTCCATGGTCATGTGGCCAACATGACTAAACACCAAGGCACATGGAACGCTGTTACCTTCCCACTGAAGTGGTACCTATTTATCTACTTGCAATTTCTTGCTTTCAAACTGCTAGGTTGGCAGGAGCTGGAACTAGAGATGGGAGCTCACACCGTCTTGCGGCACCCGGGTCTCGATCTGCTGAACTACTGACCTTCCACAGCCTGCAGTTCAGCGTCTTAACCACTTGAGCCACCGCAGTTTCCAAGGTATTGTAAGCTTATGCCTAAAATCATAAGGTGTGAATGCAACAAACACATCTGCATCACCCGGGGACCATTGACAGAAAGCCCTGCTTGGCTGCTGCTCTGTGCTGAGAAATGGCACTTTTTGAGCAGGCATTTCAGAGTACTTTTGGAAAGGCTCCTGGGCGAGGTTCCTTCGCAGCTGGATTCTTGAGATTATCGGGATGTGATGGCCATGGGAAGAAGAGTCCTTGTTATTTCACAGCCCAAACAGAACATTCAAAGCTCTGCTTCTGGTTGCCAGAAACATGGAAACAAATTAAAATAAACAGCTTAAACCAACACAAGAGTATTTGCATGTGTGCAACTTATTTGAACAAACATTACGATCCTAACAGGGACATGTCTGTAGACTCTTAGCTGTTTGAGCAAACAATTGCAATCAAACAAATGCTTAAGAAATATCTGATCTGCATATTCACTTGTACACATTAATTAGACATATGCAAATAAATGCATACACTGAAATTTGGCAGCCTGTTACAAAACAAAATGCTCAGGTGGCTTCGAGAGAACGACATCCTCTCCCCCCCCCCCTTGCACTTTCTCCCTGCACTCACTTGCGCTGCCTGGGTGGTGGTGCAGTTGTGATGTCTTGAATACCAATACTGAAGTTGAACATATGTGAACCTTTCCTAATCCTGCTAATCTTCCTTCAAAAACCTTTCTGAAAGTGTAGGCAACAACCAGATTTATGGGGGGGGGAAGACGACGGAACATTTTAATGACAAATAATCTTTGTCAGGGGGGAGGGGGCCACTGCCTCAGCTGGAGATGGAGCTTATGAACTACAGCAGGTAGAAATAACTGCCGTATTACCTCATGTAATCTCTGCCATTCAGGGTCAGATTAGGCCTGAAAGCAAGATGAAATAGAGGTCTCTTTTAAACAGGGGACTTTGTCCCTTCAACGGCTATTAGGCAGTAATTAGTTGTGACACAGAATTACCAGCTGCACAATGGTAACGGGAGTCTTACAAGTTGTTTGAAACTGATTGGATAAACTGAATTGATGCAATTTCTAAATGATGTTTTGGTGTATGAATTATTCCAGTTTTCACCCTTCCCCACCCTTAATTGCATAAATATGGTACCTATCAAATAAGTGATGTAAAAAGATCCAAAAATGAAGTCTGCCCAGCTAGCAACCCTGGAGGCTGGCCACAGCTTGGCATAATGCTAGTCAGATAAAATACTTTCTTTTGATCTCATTAGCAGCGATATTGTTAAGATGACTTTGAGGCTACACTGAGATGCTAGGTATTCTGTTACTTAATTGTCCCCGGTGAGAGAAAATGAGAGCTGATGGAATCTTTCTGCTCCAAGATACTTTTCAATATGACCTGTTTCCTTTATTGACTACAAAAAAGAATAAAAACCAGGGCCCATATGATTTAAATGGTGGGATAGTTCAGCCCTGAAGGCCATGCTAGAAATCTATCAGAAACCAGCTGTACCCCATTTGCAAAATGTAGCTGCATACAATTAACATAATTTATCCAGTGGGTGCCAAGATATTGTTGGTGGACATGTGCTATTCCTCTAAAGTAGAAAATCCCTACAACAGAAATGCAATCTAAGGGAAGATGTTCTGACGTGTGAAACAAATGGCAAATTTCAGTCTCCCCCTCTCTCTGCACTTCTTTTGTCTGACAAAAGTGAGCTCTTACTCATGGAAGCTTATAACAAAATGAATGCATTTGTTTTAAGGTATTATAAATTTGTTATTTTGTGGAAGAAATGATGAACCAATGTTCATTTATGCATAGTAATACTGCAGTCCTAAAATGAGTGAAACCCTTTCAAGTTCACTGAAGTCAGTGGGTTTAGAATGGTGTAAATTTTCTTAGGATAGCACTGTACAATCAGAACCTAGTGAGAGAGAGGCTCCCCAAATTAGCATAACATGAGAATACAGAGTACAAGGGCAGAGAAAGAGATTTTTTTCAACTTAAAAAAAAACACAACAAAAACCATTGATAAATTAGCTCAGAAAGTCCAGCTTTTTCAATCCAGAGCATTTTTCTTTTACTTTCCTGCTTATTTAAACTTGTCATCTGAACAACTGAGGTCCATCTGATGAAGGGTCATCTGTGGGCCAAAATGCATTGGGCTTTTTAGCAAAATGCATCGGGCTTTGTCTAGTTCTGTTTATCTTCAAACACATGTTTCAGCACCTGTTTTTGATCATTAAAATGGACCATGTGGGAAAATCCTACTAATAGTTTTGTCTGTTTTTACTTATGACATTCAAATATAGAAATTGTGTCAAATATTAGGTACATTAAATACTACAGTACAATTAACATTAAAAATGGCAATATTCATGTCATAGATCCTAAGTTTTAACAGTGCCATCCTAAGAACACTCAACTGGGAGTAAGCTCCATTGAATAGACCTAAGTAAGATTCTGAATTGTAGGATTCTGACAATGGCACCAGTAAATAGAATGCAACTTAGTTCCAAGAAAACATAAGTAGGATTGAACTGCAAAAGAAAAACATGTTGATAACATATTGGTAAAAATATCACCATGTTAGTGGATTGAGTTTACTGCAATAGTTGTGAGATAAACTGCTGCTATTGAAATCAGTGAGAGGGCTTTCAGGCCTTTCAGGCATGCCATTGGAACAGTATTGGGCCCATTCTCTCCTGAAGAGAAAAGTCTTTTCTTCCAACGAAAGTGTTTATTCTAATTAATGATCAATTTATTGGAGCACTTCCTAGCTCTCAGCTTTCTCCACATTGTAGCCAGACCCTTGGAGTGAAGCTTGACCTGCTGTCAACCTTTAGCCTTGACTTACCCACATAAATCTTGCAATCTCTTTACTTTGAAAAGGTGCTTTATGTATGGTAGCTTCTTCAGTACAGGAACGTGGTTGATCACTAAACTATGCCTTGGGCTTTTCAAAAACTTTGTTGCTTGCTTGGCTACTCCCTTTGGATTGAAAGGTTATAAGATCTTTGGAAGCAATGAGATAAACACATTTTAGCTGCTAGGAACATCTTTAAAAATTAAGTAATACAGTGATCTCCTTGAAAGATTTCTTTTTTCAGATATGCAAGATTAGATTTTCAGCTGATATCAATCTAGGTAATGCCTGGGCCATGAATATTATCAAAGGCGTTTTTCTAGTGGACACCATATGAGCATCTGGCCCTTTGTTTACATGAAACATCTTCCCTTAATATCTCCAGGTTGGAAGTAGTTGCCTCATCTGATTTTATCTTGGCTGTTTCGATACAATTGATTGATTTCCCCTTTATAGTAACATCTATATATCTAATAGCGAAGTTGCCCCCGGAGTGCGGATCACTAAATCTGCGCTCCGGGGGCAGCTGGGGGGCCGGGGGAGGTTTGTGCACACGTGGGCCAGTCCCCACGTGTGCACAAAAATGCTAAACCTTTTAAAAAATTTTGGGGGGATGTTTAAATCCCCCCAAAAGTCACAGAGCGTCCCCTGCGCATGCGCAGGGGACGCTCTGTGACTTTTGGGGGGATTTAAACATCCCCCCAAAATTTTTTAAAAGGTTTAGCATTTTTGTGCACACGTGGGGACTGGCCCACGTGTGCACAAACCTCCCCCGGCCCCCCAGCTGCCCCCGGAGCGCAGATTTAGTGATCCGCACTCCGGGGGCAACTTCGCTATTAGATATATAGATGTTACTA
>NW_015169880.1:109035-139959 GCF_001447785.1 Gekko japonicus | reverse complement strand
GGCAAGGAGCTGGGGTGGAGAGGCAATGGGGGGAGATGGAGGGGGTGGAGGACAAGGGGGAAACCGGCAGGGGGGGTACTTACCTCCTCCTGCTGTTTCCTCCTCTGCCTCCCCCCCCGCAAGTATCGCGGGTCCACCCCTTGTCAATTTATATTCCTCTAATTCAAAACTAACTTGCATTGACCTCTTATTGGTCCTTTTTTTTTTTTTGGAAACCTATGACAATTTGACCCACCAGTACCCCAATTATCTGATCCTTAATGCAGGTGACCTCAGTGCTAGAATTGGTCAAGATGATGAGTGTTTGGTTAAAAAATGGTTAGGCTATGAGCCAGAAGAAACAATCTTCCCTTATTTGTACAATAGAGTTTCAAAAGATAAGGTAGTAAGTTCTGTAGGTCTCAAACTGATTCTTCCATGCAAAGAGGGTTGGTTATCTTAAATGGACAAGAAGGTATTGATAGAAAGGGTGATTTTACTTTTTTTGGTCATAAGGGGGGCAGTTTGATTGATTATTATTGTGGCAGATTATTTCAGTTTAGTTGAGAAAGTTAGCATGGAAGAATATATGGGGGGACCATTTCCCAATTTCTCTTAGCTTCTGCACCCCTGTGGGTACTCACTTGCACTCTAAGGGCTTGTTCCATCCAACTGATAAGCAGGCATCTACCCACTGCATTCGATGGTCTTCTTCTACCGAGGAGGCAGTAATTAAGCTGCTCGAATCCCAAGTATTTATGGAAAGGAAGAAAAAACTCATTTCGAGTAATTTAAAGAATAATTTAGTTACTCCTCTATATTCCTTATTTAATATTTTTGAACCTCTATATTTTAAGCCACACTTGGGCATTCAAGATGTCAAAAGACCTAAAAGTTGGCTTGATGTTGATTGTAAATTCCATTATGAATTGAAAAGGAACAATGCATTGGAAGTTCTAAGGGAACAGTTGAACCTTTAAGGCCTTTATAGGAAAACACTAAATAAGACAAAAGAGAGGAAAGGCATAGGGTATGGCATCTTCTGATTTAAGAACTTAAGAACATAAGAGAAGACAATGTTGGATCAGGCCAAAGCCCATCCAGTCCAACACTCTGTCACACAGTGGCCAAAAATACCATGTGCCTTCAGGAGGTCCAGCAGTGGGACTAGGACTCTAGAAGCCCTCCCACTGTTGCCCCCCCCAAGCACCAAGAATACAGTGCATCACTTGCCCCAGACTGAGAGCTCCTATCTATATCTTGTGGCTATAGCCACTGATGGACCTCTGCTCCATATGTTTATCTAATTCCCTCTTGAAGCTGTCCATGCTTGTAGCCGCCACCACCTCCTGTGGCAGTGAGATAGTCAAGGAAGGAAGGGTGCAATTAATAACAAAGACTCCAGCCTATTTTGGTCATTGGGAATTTGTGTAGAGACCATCTTTTACCTCTTGTGTCTCTGCTCCTGAATGGGTGCTATTCTTTAAAACAAATCTTCTGAAAATAGGATATCATGTGACTTGACCCCTGTTGACCTCCCCTCCTGACCTGCTATCACTGAGATGGAAGCTATTTCCATTATTAAATGTTTACACTCAGGGAAGGCTGCAGGTCTAGATTCAGTGCCTAATAATTTGTTCAAGGATAATCTGGTTCATTGGGCCACGATTTTAGCTCCAATTTTCTCTGAGATCAACCTTTCGGGGAAGATTCCCTCAATGTGGAAAGACTCTATTATTGTCCCCATCTTTAAGAAAGGTTCCAAATCAGATCCAGCAAACTACCACCCTACCAGTCTTCTCTTATCAGTGGCAAAGTTCTATACTTCATATTTATACCTCAAATTAGAGGAATGGATAACTTATATTAATATCCTTGGATGGGAGCAAATTAGCTTTAGGAAGGGCTTTGCACCTCAAGATCACTGATCTTAGCTCATTTAGTTGAAAAATACACCTCCCCCCCAGAGGTGAACTGTGTGTCACATTCATAGATCTCAAGGGAGCTTTTTACACCATACCATACATTACTGGAAAAACTGGAATATACCTCAATTGAGAAAAGATTGCTCTGGCTAATAAAAAATCTCTATACCTTTTGTGTGGCTCAAGTTCACTGTGGAGAAGAGGGAGACTTTACGAAGTGCTTCTGTCTTGATAGAGGAGTGAAGCAAGGTTGTCTCTTAACACCATTACTTTTTAATTTATATCCCAATGATCTTGCAGTTGCTCTTTCTTGGGTAGAATTTCATCCTCCATACTTATCTTCAAAGGTACTAACTCCACACCTTTATGCTGATGATGCTATTCTTCTGTCCCACACTCAGGATGGATTGAGAAGACTTTTAAGTCATTTCTCAAAATATTGCAAATCTGAAGAACTTCAGATCAGTCATTCAAAGTCAAAGGTTATGGTATTTTCTAAAGCTAAGAAAACTATTCCTTTGGTCTGGAGAATTGACGGTGCTCAATTAGAACAAGTTTCTAAATTTCCATACCTGGGTGTGGTTTTTGATTCTAATCTTAACTGGCAATCCCATCTTAAATTTGTAACAAACAAAATTAAACCCTCTGTGGTGGCTTCTTTTTCTGTAAGGGAGGTAAATATATTCCAGGGGGGTTGCATGTGTTTAATTTGAAAATTCTTCTGCAGCTCCTCTATGGATTCTCGATATGGATTCTCGATATGGATTCTCCAAGTCAGTGAGAATTTAGACCATTGTCTTTGCCATTTTTTGCAATGTATCACAGGAATCCCAAAATGTGTAGCTGGCATAGCTTTAAGATTAGAATTGGGCCAAGGCGCTATCGAAGCCAAAGCATGGCTGCATGCATTTAAACATAGGCTAAAGGTCATTTTCTTCTCAAAGGAGGATGGTCTGCTATATGAGCTTAATCAAGACCTGTTCCATTCCCCCTGGATGCAAGAAATAAACAAGAAACTATTTAGTCTTGGCCTATCAAATAATGATATGTTGAGACTTGGGAAAAATAAATCTTTACTATTAAGAAATTTATAAAAGATCTAGATCACTTTAGCTCAGTTATGCAAGTTCAGAGAGTATGCTCTGCCCAGTTTTGTGGCATTTCTCCATCTCTAACCACCCCAGCCTATGAAAATTTTAAACATTTCCTCATTACTGTATAGCATTTATGCTCACATGTTTGGATGCTTTCCCTTCAGCTGTCCTAAATGGGAAATATTGTAATCAGAGAGGCTTTACCAATGTAGCCTGAAAAGGGCTGACTCCATACCCCACATGATACTGGAGTGTCTTTATTATAATTTCTGTTGTGAGTTATGGATTGCCCTTATTTTAACAAAATTATCTTCTGCCTTATCAAAAGACAACATAGTGCTTTATCTGTTGGTGGACAGAGATCCAAGGATTACACTAAATGTGGCCAAGTATCTTTCCACCATATTTTTCTTAAAGAAATAAAGGCTCCTTTTTAATTGCTGAAGACTGCTGGATCAAAGAAGCTTGAAAGAAAAGAAAGGAAGCATTCTCATAAGAAGGTTAAGCAAGACTGTTTTGATTTAAGTTGAGTAGGTACCATTGATGAAAAGATATTCCATAGAATAGTTTGCTACAGCATGGTTAGACCAGCATCTCTTTCGCAGGTGAAGTCCTTCACTATAAAGCATTCTGAAACTGTACTATCAAACATTAGACTCCAAGGTGCAGTGCATGATTATTTGTCTACGTGAATACTCCCTACTCTCATATCTGCCATGTAACCACTCTGCTTACTTAATTTCTTCCCCACAGGCAATATTTTATGTAAAGCTGTACTGGGCTGTTGCTCACAATACAACACTAATCAGTCCAGCATCAGCACATTGACACCAGGTTGTAAAAATATTTTGTTGGTATTGCAGTCATGGTGCCACATCCTAAGTATTTATATGCTGATAACAGCTGCTCATATGACGAAATCGTTGGTGCTAAGTAAAATTAGAAGTAAATCACAGTGAAGGAAGTGAATTTTAATTCCACATAAATTGCATAATTGGTTTGTGGAATATAACCAAGGTCTCAAAACATTTTTCTGTTTAGATAGACATCATTATCCCAACTGAATGCAGATTTCCATAGAACAGCAAGGAGAGATAAGGAGGCCTTCCTGAATGAACAATGCAAAGTAATAGAGGAAAGCAATAGAATGGGAAGGACTAGAGATCTCTTCAAGAAAATTGAAGAAATCGGGTTTTTCACAATAATGCTTACATCAATGGTTATATTACTTCATTCCATCCCATTATCACCTTATTCTACTAATAACCTCTTCCAAACAACGTCAATACAGACAGTTATAATTACTTTTCCCTTCATATCCTTCAGCAGATAAGCAATTATCAAGTAACAGTTCCACACATCCCTTATTAAACATTTTACATCTGTAATCTCTATAGATATTAAACTGACTGTCCCTCATATTCAACCTCAACACATACTACTAAAGAGTTTCCTATTTGTTCCAGTAGATAGTCTGATATAAATAATAATTTTTTAAAATATTTTCCTGTTGTTTTAATTCATTTTTATTTTATTATGTACACTCTTTTCTTAATTTTTGTTATTATTTCCCTATTTTCATTATTTACCCCCCAACTGTTCTAGTCAGGATCATTTTAAATAATTTTTAATTTAACAAACTACTACCACCTTCCACTTCTCCCATCCTTTCTTAGGTATTTCCAGACCTTAAAGGTGTTCTATCTACCTATTTACCATAACCTACTCACTTACAAAAGGGGAGAAACCCAGAACAATATACAGAAGAGAAAAAAAGGAAAAGAAATAAATAGAAGGAAGCCATATCCAAACCAGTCCATTCCATTTTTTGACTCTTCTTTTATTTCTAGATATTACCTCTCCATTTCCCCCAATTACTTGACTATTTTATCACATATTCAAAAAGAAAGAAAGAAAAGAAAATTGGAGAAATCAAGGGAGCGTTCCATGCAAAGCTGGCCATGATAAAGGACAAAAACGGTAGGGACCTAACAGAAGCAGAAGAGATTAGGAAGAGATGGCAAGAATACAGAGAAATACTATACAAGAAGGACCTCAATGTCCTTGACAACCACAATGGTGTGGTCACTGACCTCGAGCCAGACATCCTGGAATGTGAAGTTAAATGGGCCTTAGAAATCATTACTAACAAAAAAGCTAGCTGAGGTGATGGTATCCCAGCTGAGCTATTCAAAGTCATAAAAGATGCTGTTAAAGTGCTGCACTCCATATGCCAGCAAATTTGAAAAATGCAACATTGGCCACAGGATTGGAAAAGGTTCGTTTACATTCCAATCTCAAAGAAGGGCAATGCCAAGGAACGTTCAAACTATCGCACAATTGCACTCATCTCACATGCTAGCAAGGTCATGCTCAAGATTCTACAAGCTAGGCTTCAACAGTATGTGAATAGTGAACTGCCAGAAGTACAAGCTGGGTTTCAAAGAGGTAGAGGAACTAGAGATGAAATTGCCAACATTTGCTGGATTATGGAGAAAGCAAGGGCGTACCAGACAAACATCTACTTCTGCTTCATTGACTACGCTAAAGCCTTTGATTGTGTGGATCACAACAAACTATGGCAAGTCCTTAAAGAGATGGGAGTACCAGACCATATCACATGGCTCCTGAGAAACCTGTATAAGGGTCAAGAAGCGACAGTTAGAACCAGATATGGAACAACTGATTGGTTTAGCATAGGAAAAGGAGTATGACAAGGATATATATTGTCACCCTGCTTATTTAATATATATGCAGAGTACATAATGCAAAATGCCGGCCTGGATGAATCACAAGCCGGAATTAAGATTGCCAGGAAAAACATCAACAACATCAGATATGCAGACGATACCACTCTAAAGTGAAGAGGACCTCAAGAGCCTCTTGCTGAGGATAAAAGAGAAGAGCACACAATTTGGCTTGGAACTCAACATTAAAAAAACTAAGATCATGGCATCCAGCTCCATGACTCCTTGGCAAATAGAAGGGGAAGTCATGGAAGCAGTGAAAGACTTCACTTTCCTGGGATCCAAAATCACTGTAGATGGTGACTGCAGCCATGAAATTAAAAGACACCTGCTCCTTGGGAGGAAAGCGATGGCAAACCTAGACAGCATAATAAAAACTAGAGACATCACCCTGCCAACAAAAGTCTGTATGGTCAAAGCAATGGTATTCCCAGTAGTAATGCATAGCTGTGAGAGTTGGACTATAAGGAAGGCCAAGCGCCGAAGAATAGGTGCTTTCAAATTATGGTGCTGGAGGAGGAGAGTTACTTGGACTGCAAGGAAATCAAATCAGTCAGTCCTAAAAGAAATCAACCCTGAGTGTTCCCTGGAAGGCCAGTACTGAAGCTGAAGCTCAAATACTTTGGCCACCAAATGAGAAGGAAGCACTCACTGCAGAAGACCCTGATGCTGGGAAAGATTGAAGGTCAAAGAAGAAGGGGACAGCAAAGAATGAGATGGTTAGACAAGTGTTATCGATGCAGTGAACATAAAATTGAACAAACTCTGGAGGACGGCAGAAGAAAGGAGGGCCAGGTGTGATGTAGTCCATGGGGTGGTGAAGAGTTGGACTTGACTGTGCGACCGAACAACAGTGAGATAAAAACCCAATATCCCTGTTACGTCCTGGGGGGGTTGTTCCGAGTGTTGTAATAACTTGTAATTCAGCAATTTCCTTTTCCAGTCTGTTCCTGAAGTTCCTTTGCAATAAAACAGCCACTTTGAGGTCACCCATTGAATGTCCTGGAAGGCTGAAGTGTTTATCCTTTGGTGTAGGGTTTGACCTGTTTGTCCTATTTAGAGAACTGAAGGGCATTGTTAGTATTTAATGGCATATACAGTGTTAGAAGATGAGCATGTGAATAAGCCTGAGCTGGTGTGGTTGATGTTGTTAGGTCTGGTGATTGTCTTGTCAGGGTGTATGTGGCAGCAAAGTTGGCATCTGGGTTTATTGCAAGCTGTGGTCCCAGTGTCCATGTTCAAATTAGATGTTGAATTATTATGGGTGAGGAGTTGTTTGAGATTGGGGGACTGTCTGTGCACAAGCAAAGGTTTGCCCCCCAGTACATGTGAAAGAGAACTGTCATTATCCAGTAGAGGTTGTAAGTTGTTGATGATACATTGAACTGTTTTGAGTTGAGAGCTGTATGTGACCACTAGTGATGTTTCATTATTGTCTCTTTTGGCCCTGTCTTGCAACAGGTTTTCTCTGGGTACCATTCTGGCTTTGTTAATCTGTTTCCTGACTCCATCAGGTAGATACTTTAGTTTGAAAAAAGTGTGTTGTAGATCCCTCAGGTGAGAATCTCTGTCTGTAGGACTGGAGCAGATGCGGCTGAGGTGTAGAGCCTGGCTGTATACAATGGATCATTTGGTATGTTTAGGATGGTAGCTGGAGGCATGTAGGTATGTTTGACAGTCAGTAGGTTTTCAGTATAAGGTGGTGTCTATACATCCATTGTGTATTTTTACAGTAGTGTCCAGAAACTTTATTTTTGCATAGATTGGTTCATTGTCAGGTGGGTGGTGGGGTGACAGTCATTGAAGGACTGGTGGAATATGTCCAGGGCTTCTTTATCATGTGTTCAGACAATAAAAATATCGTCTATGTAACACAGGTATAAGAGAGGTATGAGTGGGTGGAAATTTAGGAAGCCTTACTCCAAGTCAGCCATAAAGCATATTGGAACCATACAGGTGCCCATGACTGGAGGAACAGGTTGCCACCAGATCTGATGTCGTTATGGGTGAGAACAAAATGGCACAATTTGGTGGCAAAGTCAGCGGTGTTGTTGTCAGAAAAAATATTCCTTATGGCTTGTAATCCATCTTCGTGAGGGATGTTTGTACACAGAGATACTATATATATGGTGGCTAAAATAGTATTCTTTGGAAGGTTGTTCAAAGATCGTATTTTCCTCAGAAAGTCTGTGGTGTTGCGAACATAACTAGGAGCCAGTGCTGGATTTACGCATAAGCTAAATAAGCTACAGCTTGGGGCCTCGCAATCTGCTGGGGCCAGTGTTCCCTCTAAGCTGAGTTAGTGTGAGCTAGCTCACAGTTTTTTAGCCTCCGGCTCACACATTTTTGTCCTAGCTCAGGAAGGAGGACTCCAGAACAAACTAACTTATGCAGGAGCCAAATTGCTCGCTCACAACTTTAATGCCAGTAGCTCACAAAGTAGAATTTTTGCTCACAAGACTCCACAGCTTAGAGGGAACATTGGCTGGGGCCTCAAATAAAAACACAATATAAAAAATATTTCAAATATTAAAAAGGCGTATATATTTTAAAAAATTTTGAGACCAGTAGGGGGCCTCTGGGTTTTGTATAGCTTAGGGCCTCAGCAAGTCTAAATCCGGCCCTGCTAGGAGCGTTGATGGCATAGGGTCTTAGAACAGAGTCCATATATCCAGACACCCCTACGGTGATAGTGCCTATGCCTGAGACAATGGGGCATCCTGGGTTGCCGGGTTTGTATATTTTGGGTAGAAGATAGAGACTTGATGAGAACATCTACAGTTCCGGTTCTGGTAGTGGGGAGGGCGCCGGCTTGTTCTCTCCGCTATTCTTTTGGAATTTTATCTTATTTTATACCTTTTAAGCCTTTTAAGCCTTAAGCCTTATGCTGCTATGGAACAGCTTGCTTGACAAGACACTGTTGTGGGAGTGTAAGCATCGGAGCAGTGCTAACGAGCTGAGGAAATTATGACTACAAGGAAACGCCGTTCTTCCCTAGAAGCAGCTGGGTTAAAAGCGGGCAAGCAACAAAAGATGGTCAGGTATGTTACAGATAAGAGTGCTACAGGTTCTAAGTCTGGTGAAATTGAGTTTTCAAACAGATTTTCAACCCTGGAACCTGAAACCTCCTTATTACCGGGAGATGTGAGTGGAGCTATGAATGAGGAGGATTCCTCTTTAAGCCCAAACTCCCAGCCACAGTGTTGTCACCAATTATCATCACTACTCTTAGAAACATTTGCCAAGGAAGCCTTTTTAACATCTCAAACTTTGGAAATGCTGATGACAAAAATTAAGGATATTGACGCAAAAATAAACACTGTGAGTGAGGCTATTAAATCATTGGCAATCCCTGCAATGTGCAAGCTTCCTAGAGACAATGTGCACTGTGGGTTACCGAACTTGAGAGATGACTGCCAAGGACAACGTCCATCTGTTTCATTGACTCTGCAACGGGACCAATTGGCCATTTCGTTTAAGGACCAGCGGACAAACTTTTATAGATGGCAAAAATTTAGAGCTATTAAAATATCCTTGAGTCAGTTGTTAAAATGCAACACTGTGACAATACCATTGAGTTCCTACTTTAAACTTCCTGGAGTCGGACCATATCTAAGACTGATCTTAAATTTAAAAAATGAAAATATTCCTTCTGAGATGATGCAATTACAGGACTTTTTATTTAGGAAGTATGGTATTCTGGTTTCCAGAGTTTTTAAGAATAATGTGCGAGTGCCCTTATGCACTAGTGCATCTAAAGGAAATACCAGGCCTGGTTCAAATATAGCTGTACCTCCTAAATATTCAAATCTGCAGTGGGAGGAAGGCACAGGAAGCCATTTGAGGATCCATGAACACTCCAATTGTAAAGCAAGCAGGAGTAAGTATCTTGCTCTGGATCAGGAGGAGCAGAGAGAAGGGTGTGGTTTTAGGAAAAATATCAACCATCCTGCAAATGAAGTCTCTCCACAATCCACTTAATGCAAAGGAATCCTTCACCCTCACTCTTCAGTTTACGACGAATCGTCCAAGAAAAGAAAATCTCCTGGAACAGGCGCAGTATCAGCGTGTGATTACTCCAGGCCACTTGAACCTCAGGAAGGAGGAGTGTAGGAATTAGACTTGAGGTCCAACAAAGGAGGAATTAGACTTGAGGTCCAACAAAGTTATTTCATTTTCACAATGTTGGTCTAGGAACAATAAATCTCTTGCCACAGAAATCGCAGAAGTGGAATACAAGTTATCATACCGGCCTGCAGCCTCATCATTATCCCCCTCATTACCTGCCTCCCTAGGAACGGATTTTATGGAGGTGGAACAGAACCCTTTACAGCAGACGCCACTCCTTCCTCTTCCACTATCTTCAGCCCAGTCATCCTCAACCCTACTCTTTGGGAAGAATGACCCCCCAGATAGTTATGAGGACAAACAAGGAACGACATCTGCTAGCGCAGGGAAGCCTCTGGAAGAGGTTAGTGTCTCATCAGATCCAAATAAACAGCTGGCTCAACAAAGTGGAACTGATTGACTGTTTAAGGACTCTCCTTCACCCAATTTAAAAGTCCTGTCCTGGAATATTGCGGGGTGGGGGAACAAAATCAGTGATGCGGGTTTTCATCTTTATCTCAGAAGTTTTGACCTTATTATTTTACAAGAAACTTGGATCCATTAGGGAAAGACAATATAGATATTGCAAATAGAGTGGGCCATGATGCTAATGATCCAAAACCTACATGCCTCTCTGACACAAGACTGTCCAAAGATACATATGTAAATCAGACAGGGGTGCATCTAGTTCAATTCTGCATTAGGTTTGATCTCATAATTATGAATGGCCGGCCCCCTTGTGATTATCCAGGGGAATTCACCTTTGCATCACGCATAGGCTGTAGTGTAGTGGACTATATTCTAATCTCTCCCTTGATGGAAGACTATATAAACTGTTTTGGGGTTGGAGATAGCCTTGAAAGCAATCATTTTCCTTTAACCTTGACTATTCGACTGCAGCATTCCCTGAAATGCCCAATTAGCACTACTTCCACTCTATCTCTGGGGATGAATAGACTGCCTAAAATCGTTTGGTCTCCTACTGTTGCAGAAAAGGTGACCAACCTTCTGGATCCTAACATCTTAGTAGAATTTAATGTAGCTCTGAGTCAAAATGGAGATGTTACCCAAGTTTTTCAGGTTTATGATAAAACTATTAGTTACTTACTGGAATCCCTTGGAAGTCAATTGGTGCATCGAAATTACTGTGACCAAAAAATACATTTGGATGGTTTGATAGTGAATGCTATAATATTAAATACCAAATCCATTCTATTTACTACCTTTTTAGGGAATATAACTGGACCTACCTTCCAGATGAGTATTTCAATTTTAAAAACCAGTTATGTCAAATAGTTAAGATAAAATATAAAGAGCACACTGAGAAACAATGGGTTAACCTCCTTCAGGCTACATTGTCAAATGACTCCAGGAAATTCTGGGCGTTGGTGTCAGATAAACACAAAAAGAAAAGTGCCCAAATAAATGCCATCACCCCAGTTCACTGGTATGACTATTTTCTGAAGCTGTTCTATGATAATAACATGGCTGCCACTAATTCCATTAACTATATGGCATCAGAATTAGATGATATTTCCCAATGGCCTCCAGTGAGACCAGAGGAAGTTATTCCACTTATTGAACAGCTAAAGCCAAGAAAAGCCCCTGGCCCAGATGCAATTCTACCTGAAATAGTTAAAATAAATCCGGCCTGGTGGGCCACCTTCTTGGCAGATTTTTTTACCATAGTCGATAGAACAGGAATAATGCCAGAGTCTTGGACAAATGCAATACTGGTTCCCATCTTTAAAAAGGGTAATTATCAGTTACCATCCAATTACCATCCAATAAGCCTCCTCTCTGTTATTGGGAAACTTTATGCTAGACGACTGGTTAACAAACTTGGATCTTGGATGTTAGAACAAGGAATTATGTGTCAAGAACAAATAGGTTTTTGTGAAGGGGAATCCATCCTAAATCACTGTGTGACTCTTGTGCACCTTGTTAATAAGTATAAGAGGAAAAAAGGCACCAAAGAATACACAACCTTTCTAGATCTAAAAGGTGCTTTTGATTCAATCATAAGAGAACGTCTACGGGAGAAATTTAAGTTGATGGGGATGGAACCGAGGCTTTTACATTTAATAATGAAGCTTCATCATAATACGACCTGCCAAGTCAGACTTAACAATGGAATTGGAAACCACTTTGCACTGAACGTCTTGGATTAATTATTTTCCATGTAAGTACCAGTTTTGTCAGTTATACTCTCGAGGACATATTGGTCCCATAACTTTCTGAACCAGGTGTGGATGTCAGAGAGGCTTTTAAAATTATTATTATTATTTGTTGTTGCTTCAGCAACTCCAATTAAGAGCAGTAGATGGCTTGTCTTTTTTTGCAGAAATTTTGCCAAGCAGGTTGATTCCTTGTAGAAATGTCCAGTTCAGAGAGTTTGTCCTTGATCAGCTTCTGTTTATAGTACAGGACACTGTTCAGACGTTTAAGTAGTTTCTGGGAGAATGTGAGACACAGTTTTGCTGCATAGTTCGTAGGATAAGTGGATTGTAGAGGATTCTTAATTCTCAGTCCCTTAGGTATAATGTCCAGGTGTCTGCATTTTGTAAGAAAGGAAATATCAGTCTGTACATACAGAAGTTTCTTTGTAAGGTTGATGGAAGAATAAGAAGAAGAGGAGGAGGAGGAAGAAGAAGAGGAGGAGGAGGAGATTGGATTTATACCCCGCCCTTCACTACCCGAAGGAGTCTCAGAGCAGTTTACAATCTCCTTTCCCTTCCCCTCCCCACAACAGACACCCTGTGAGGTAGGTGGGGCTGAGAGAGCTCTTTCGAGAACTGCCCTCGAGAGAACAGCTCTGAAAGAACTTATGACTGACCCAGGGTTACACCAGTAGCTGCATGTAGACGAGTGGGGAATAAAACCCGGTTTGCCCAGATTACAGTCCACACTCCTAACCACTATACCAAACCACTACATCATACTGGAACTGGAGTTCAATTCGATGTGGTACCTTCCATTGATGTTAGTGTGTGTGTGTGTGTGTGTGTATCTTGCCAGGTCTGACTGCCTACCTTGGTATTGCCTTGCCAGGTTGATTTGGCATGGATTCTCTAGCTTGATATTGGCACTGTTGTGCTTGCAATAGTATCTTCTGCAGAAGTTATTTACCTTGGATTCTCTGTTTTGAAATTGGTCGTGTTGGGCTTGCTACATTGGCCTATGGGTCTGCTGGAATTTTCTGGCTTAAAATTGGTTCCATTGAGCTTGCTGATTCTGTCTGCATTTGGAAGATTTTTTCAGTGGTTGCTCTTGTGTGCTTGGCTATTAGCTTCTTTACCCTGGAGAAAGCATGGAATTTCTTCCCATAGGAGACAATGGAGACAAGTAGGATGGTTGGAGGCACCTTGTTCAGGGGCCCATAAAACTGGACCCCTTGATCCAGTTTGCTTCAACATTAGGCAGTCTTTAATGGACAGTCAAGACTAGGTTCCCTGCAATTTCAATTTTATTTGGTTGAAAAACATCTTCTCCAATCCCTCAGAATACGTTCCCCAAAGGGAAAAATTGACCCCCCAAAGTTCACAACTCTTCCCCAAAGCCCCTAATCTGAATTCTAAAGCAGTATAGGGAACCAAAATAATCTGGAATGTCAGTATGGATATCCTTCCCAAAATTTGAATTAAAAAAAAATCTGAATTTTTTTTCAAGTGCACATCCTTAGATGTAAATTAAAGCATATTTATTTATTAAGACATATTTCTTTGCATAATCCTTCTGATTATTTCTTTGTGATTTTTATTTTTTTACTTTTTATTATGGTTGAAAGGCTCCTTTTTTCTGCTGTTGTAGCCTTTGCTGTTCTGCTGATTTTGAAAAACTGTATTTGGTTTTAATTTTGTTGCACAGCTGTTGCCTTTTTGAAAAACCTGAAAATCGGAATTTAAAGATGATAAAGAAATATTTGATATAATTAAAGGAAATTTAATATCTATTAAACATTTTTTGTACCTATGGGACAAACATGGGGTTTGAAATCCTATTTTTGCATTATAATACAACGATAGGATGATGTGGGGACATTTGTAGGGAGAAACAGCAAGAGTTGCCCATAAATGCTCCCCTCCAAAGCATCCCTCAGGTAGTTTTTAGCCTATCCTCTTGAACCATGTTCTTTTCCCCTGCCAATATCCGGTAAAAATGACCCTGGCCACACATTAACATTGCTTCACCAAGAAAGGGTCCTAGTGAGTATGGGAGTGCTAAAGTAGAGCATACTCATGCCCTCATCTGAAGTTGTACAGAACAATATTTCTGCAAGAACTTTAAAATCAGTTAATATTTCTCTTTAAAAATTAATCTCATTCCAAGATGCATTAACTTTAAAGCTAGGCTATGTCAAATGTTATGTTCCTTACTCTACAGTATCTGAAGAGAAGCACTAATTAGTGTATCAGGTATGAACTGTGTCAGGGAAAATCTTTTATGCCACTTATACAAACTTGTTTCTAAGTTGACATTCTAGAAAACCCATGCCCCTCTCAAGTGCTTGAAACTGAGGTGGTTCAGGTTCCCTACATTTCATCACAATGAACTAGATTTGTACTTCCAGCATGGATTTGTCTCTCCAACTACATATTGTCTCTAGATACTCAAAAATACTTTAATTTTTAAAGAACAGAATTTTAATGTTGGGAAATCTTGCTACTGATGGATGCAAATAGACTTTCCATTTCTATCTTGGTCATGCAATGTATTATAAAATTCATTTGTGTGCTGCCAGTACTTGAATACAAAATGTCTGTTGTAGCAGTCTTTTGGGGTATCAAGTACTGAACTGGCACTGGCTTATATGTGTATTTCTTGCACTCACAGTTCTCCAGAGCCATGACCCAATGGAAGCCAAGGATCTTAATTTATTGGTGGGTCCTGCTTCTGTTTTTGTATTAATAGTAATTTACAATGCTCAGTGCCCTCATAGTCACCTTTCCCTCATCTCAAGTAGGTGAACACAATGTAATTGTCTTGGTTGCAGAAAAAGGGATGCTTTCTCCAAGGCCCCATTAATTGGAAAATAGCATACAACTGACAGGAGTGCAGTGGGTGCGATTATCAGCGCCAGATGAGAGCCATTAACAAAATGGAGAGTGTCATCTTCAGAGCACAAATATTTTCCCTTCCTATAATACCCTCTTAAGGGGACCTGAAGTGGATGTGCATTGTCACATGCTCTCCCAATCAGCACCACCAATCATTTTTTACTACTGCTCTGGTTCTCAGAGGGAGAGGGAAAGGCAAGCAACCCAAGTGATTTTACCACTTAGGGCCTTATTGTATTCTATCCTTTAGACAAAGAATCCATAAGTCTGAGCTCTTGTAAACTTTATTCATAACTTAAGAGAAGGATGAAGGAGATGATGAAGATGATAATGAAGAAGGTTTTTTCTGTCTAAAAATCATGCAGAAGTGTTTCTAGAAGATTTTTTTTTAAAAAAAAGATTAACTCATTTTGTTTAAATTCTTTCCCCATTTTCTTTACTTTCCCCCCTTTTTTGTTCAAAAATCCTGCAGAACAGAAGATGGGTTTGTAGGCCTGAATTGGGAGAATTGTTTCACATCATCGGCCTATTCATGCTCTCCCCTCCCCTGTTGTAAAACACAAGCCATTGCCAATGGAACAGTGGTGGCATTGTACTGCAGCACTATACCACCCAGATTTTACCTCAGCGCTCTCCGATCCCTTTTTTTGTTTTCAGTCAAAAGAGAGCATTTGCTCAGGGGAGGGGAGGGGGTGTTCCTATTCCTTCCACTAACATGGAGGTTAAAAGAAAGATTGATGGGAGAAAGTTCACCTAGAAAACCAGGATAAATTTCTTGCTCTCCAAGGCCAGTTGTTCCATTGTTTATGGGCCATGTTTTTTGTTAATTATCTCTCACTCTCTCCTTTTATCAAGGAAACTGGCAGCAAAGCACAGAGAAAGGAACAGGATATAAGGGTCAGGGGGTCCCATTCGGCCACCTAGGTATTCTATTTTAGATGCTGGGATAGGCACAGTGAGCTTTTTTTTACACACACACACACACACACACTCAAGCTGGACACAACAATAGCAACATTAAAAATACTGCAAGGGGTTTTAAACAAACAAACAAACAAAACCCCAAGAAAATTGCTTCCACCAAGTATGTGTTGTCAAGGAAATAAACCTTAGCAAGGGCAGGCATTAAACACACAGCTGCTAGATTTGGCTAGCCTGGAGACACTGGTGGTAATGACAATGATTCTTAGTGGCAGCAAACCAGATCTAAACATAAATAGGACTCCATGAAAGAAGAGGAAATGGAACAAAACCGTTCCTTGGGTGCCATTGGCAGAGGAGTAACATCAATTTTGATGAAAAAGCAAAAGGATCCTCCTGTTTCCACACATTGGTAAAGGCATGTAAATTCATAACATCAACAATGCACCTTTGAAATGCAGCTGCACTCTACAAATAGGCCCTTTTTATCACTCAGAGAAACTGCCCTGTTTTAAGAAAGAAAACAGCTATTGAAAAGACCAGAAGAAACCGTAGAAGTAGGGATGGGTGTTTTGGTGTAGTGATGGAGGAGGAACTGTGTTCATTTTGGCAGATGAGACAGATTCACATTCCTAATATAATGAAGCCTTCTCATTGAGGTCTGGCTGAAATGAATAGTTATTGGACCATTCTGAGGCTGTTCAGGCCAGTTGCACTTAGACAGCTGTTCGTAATGTTTAGAATGAACCAAAAGTGTTTTCTGTGGCTTCCACAAAATGTGGGATTTACACATTTCCACATTCAAAACTAGGAGTGTCTCCAAGGTTACAATTGTCATCTTACTGGGTGGCCTTGGACATGTCATACTCTCAGCCACAACTCCATATTGGCAAATGGCTGTATGGATGAATGTGGTAAACGTTCATCCTAATCCAATAGAAATGGACTCTCTGATATCCATTTCCCAAATGAATGGACTTCCCTGTTCACTTTAATGGAGAGGGCAATCAATACTGCCTTTTGTATTCACAAGCTTCCCTCTTCCATTGAAGTGACTTGGGAAACCTACTCATGTGGGAACTCCATGTATACATCTAAACACCCATATATTAATTAATATTATTTCTATAATAATATAGTACCATCAGTATGGACAAAGGTCCTTGGATTGATTAGGATCTGGAGGCTTTGATTTGCAGTTTTTGAAAACCTTTTATAAAATGCAATATAGCAAGATTATCGTTATCATTGGTCTTTTGTGACCTGAAGCATCCAGTGATCCCAGTTCATTCTCTGTATCCAGTGTGGGCTGTTGACAGTGCAGTTGTTTTAAGTATTCTGTTTCCTTAGATACTATCAAAGTCCCAGAGACTATTTGGATATATGATATTGTACTGAACTTGCCACAACAGTTTCATACAGGAAACTATAAAAAGATTCAAAGCTTTTATCCAGATGAGTTTTAATCATTTTGTCCTAGTTCTCTTATATTACTACTCACTAATTTAAATAACATAAAAAGTTCTTGAAAAATATTGTAATTTGAGGCTACCACCTCTTTTCTGAAGTAAGGTACAATATTTACTTTCCCATATGCTTTGTCCTTTTATCTTCCAAAAGCCTCTTTTCTTATCCTTGAATGGATCACCCATTTTATTTTCTTTGCCAATTACCATTCAAAATTCCTTAAATGGAAGTATGTTCAGCGAATGTATTTATTTGTTTATAAAATCATTTGTATCTCACCCTTCCACCTATAAAATGGATTCTCTGGGCAGGTTACTACAGATTAGAAACAGAAACCATAAAATCACAATTATAATAAAAATATCATAAACCTATAGAACAAACCAACCACACTGGTTCAAACCAGAATCAGTTCACTACCATCAATTAAAACCAACATTAGTACAAGTAATAAATTTAGTTCCAACAACCATTACAGATGATGAATAAAGCAAATGGTTCTATCTTGAGCACTGTCTTGAGCACTTGAGCACTTCCAGTGGTGGGGGCACACAGATGACAACCTCACTGCCCAGGCAGGGCTATATACGAGTAGACAGTTCTTGAGGTACAGTGTGACACTGCAATCTGTTCTATATTGACTCATATTTTTAATTATAAACATCCCACACATCAGGATTATTTTGATGTTAACCAGTTTAGATGCACTTGTGTACAATCAACTGGATTCCATGTACAGCAGCTTTTCTGATTTGTTAATACACCACTTGTTAATACACAGGGTCTTCTGAAAGACATGCCATATTCTCCTATGGGTATTTTGTTCTTTCAACACATCAGCAAATATCTCATCATGCTGCACTTTGTTGCTTTTTACATAGATTAACCTTACACCTGTAAGTGCATAAAAGGAGCCTGCGGGATCAGACCAATTATCCATCTGGACTGGCATGCTGTCATCCACAGTGGCTTATAAAATACTCCAGAAAGTCCACAAGGAGAGGCACAGAGGCCAAACCCTCTCCCTGTTGATACCTTCTTGCATCAGTTCCTATTCAAAAATATAGTACCACCACTGAATATGGAGGTTCCATTTGACCATCAAGGCTAATTGCTATTGATAGACCTATGCTCTAGAAATCTGTCAAATCTCTTTTTAAAGTCATCACATTAGTAACCATTACTGCATCTTGTAGCAATGAGTATTGTGTGAAGATTAGAAGCACACCTGAGTATGTAATGTTAGGAATTTTTTTTGCTTCCATTTGTATCCAGCCATATGTGCTTTTGTGGCAAACATTTTAAGAGAGAAATGAAGACTAATAACATGCTATCACACAGTGTGGTTTCTGTAGCAGAAGTGAATACTCTGACTGTGGATTTTTTTTCATAGAAGGCCAAGGGATGATTGGAGCTATGTAGACTAGCAGGGAACTGAGGTACATTGCCAGAGGCCATATGACTAAAGTAGTTGGCAGAATAAGCAACGTGATATGTAAAAGTGACCTAAGGGAAGAATGGGTAAAACTGGCGACTAAAAAATACAATTTGTATTAAAGGGTTTTTGACATAAAAATAATAACCAAAATAATCAATAACATTTTACAGGAAATGAGAAAGTTCTACAACTAAGAAGTCCATTAGGAAGAACAGGCATGGGATCAGTCACTATTGGATTAAATGTTTTAAAATATATAATTTGCCTTGGAAGCACAGAAGCTTTATGCAGTATTCCTGATCCTCCAGTTTTCCCGGTGAAGGGAAAATGCTGTTCAAACAAATTACAAAGTTGATCTGACTCCAATGGTAAAAAGAAAAATAAGATTTACTTACAAAAACAGAAGCACATCGTACATGACATATTCATGTAGGTACCTTTAACCTTTAAAGGGCCAGTTTGGTGTAGTGGTTAAGTGCGCAGACTCTAATCTGGGAGAACCGGGTTTGATTCCCTACTCCTCCACTTGCACCTGGCTGGATGACCTTGGGCAAGCTGTAGTTCTGATAAGAACTGTTCTGATAAGAACTGTTCTTAAAAAAAGCAGTTTCTGTCAAGAGCTCTCTCAGCCCCACCTACCTCACAGGGTGTCTGTTGTGGGGAGGGGAAGGGAAAGGAGTTTGTAGGCCGCTCTGAGACACCTTTGGGTAGTGAAGAGCGGGTTATAAATCCAATATCTTCTCTTCTTCTTCTTCTTCTTCTTCTATTGTGAACAGATTAACTTTAAAAAGGTTAACTTGTTACATCTCCAAGCCCAGATAAGAGAGAGAAGAGGAGAGGTCCTATATAAGATAAGCAGGAGAAGAGGGAGGGTAAGTTGCTTCCTCCCTGCCTCTCCCCACCCCTGCCTGCCTGGGGCCAGGGAGGGCCTTTGTGGGGCTTCCTTGCACTCCCGCCGGCCTTGCAGGTCCACCGCCGGGCCCCTCATGGGGCTCGGCAGTGGAGCTGCAAGGCCGCCACTGGCGGCCGGGACCGTTGGAGGTGGGGTGTGTGGCCTTATGACACACTTCCAGTGATGTCAGGGGGTGTGGCCTTATGACACTTCCGGTGATGTCAGGGGGTGTGGCATATGCTAATGAGTTATGCTAATGAGTTCCCCTAGCTCTTTTTCTACGAAACGACCCCTGGATAAAACAGAAGACAAGCCGTGGCCAAAGAGGCTCAATATCAAACTGATGAGAGGTTGGGGCCAACTGCCAAGTGTACCTAAGTGAGAGAATTCTCTTAACCTTTTCCCTCCCAGATCCTCTTGCATGCAGAGTTACAATATCCAGCAGTTACCTGGAAACCAACTGACTGTTCTCCAAGAGTGGTCCTGACAGAAACATAGTGGATGTTCATCCCAAGATCACTGCTATGAAGCCTTTTCCATACTGTCAAGCCAGCATTAAAAATATCCTCAGACTAAATTATACCTTTTCCTGTTATAGCCTCCCTTGAATAGCAATTATCATTTGATTGGACATATGGCACTACCAAAGACAATTTTTGGGTTTGGATCTCCTAGACTGGGCTCTGCACCTAGATCCTCCCTGAGCTCTGGTGCTGATAAAGATTGCATGTATCCATGTCCTAGAGATTGGACGAAGGAGCCCCTGTGAAAGCAAGATGGAGGAAGGGAGCAGACAGACTAGGATAACAGAGGGCTGAGATGTCAATTCTAAGCCTATTGCTTGTTGACTAGCCAGGGAAAATGGCTCTCAGGAAATGACTCTCAGAGGAAATACAGTGTAGGGTTGCCATGCTCCTGTGGGGCCCGGTGATCTCCTGGAATTACAACTGAGCTCCCGACTACAGAGATCTGTTCCCCTGGAGAAAATGGCTGTTTTGTGGACTCTATGGCATTATAGCCTTCTGAGGTCCCTCCCCTCTTCAGACCCCATCATCCCCAGGCTCCACCCCCAAAGATCCAGGAGTTTCCCTTATTGATTCTGGGCTCCCACCCTAGACTTTTGCCCTGGGCCAGAATCAATAAAACCACTATGGCAAATCTTTGGCTACAAATCTCTAGTAAGATTGCATATAAATGTTTAAAATAATATCTATACCACAGTACAGCTATTCTGGCTCAATTGCACAGGCTCGCAGTTTGTTTCTGGGCTTAGGGCAGTGTTGCCTTCAGTGTCTCCAATGACCTGTGTAGCTTAGCAAACACCTTCTTCCATGTATACCTCTGTCTTCTTTTAGACTGATGGATGTAGATGTTTCTCTATTACAGCTGAGATCAGATGGTATAAGGAGCAGGGCACCCTGTGGCACCCATAGTGCAGAAATCCATGCAGCTTAAGGAAATTTATTGGGAAATTTCCCTATACACCTTCCCAGGTGAGTTGTTATTTCAAAGGTCTTTTCCTGCTTATGGATGCTGCTGCTGCTACTGCTGGTTGCATTTTATCTGTCTTCTTTTTAGTATATCTATTGATGAAAAATGCAGCTCATCAAGATTTCACCACATTATACAAATCAACAATTAATTTTAAAATAAATGTTGTTTAATTTACTGTACTTTAATTTTAAAATAATGTTTTAATTTTAAAAGTACATAAGACATCCAGCTGCCTCAACCAGAAAAATATCCAGCTGTCCTCAACCAGAGTCAGGGTTTTTTTGGTGGAACTCTCTGATGAGTGACATCCATGCCCCCCCCCCCGTGGGACCTAATGTAGTTCTGCAGGGCCTGTGAGGCAGAGGTGTTCTGCAAGGCTTATGGCTGAGGACAGCTGTGGTTTTCCCATCCTGACTGGCCTCTTGTTGGGATTCTTATTAAGTCAGCAGTATTAAGAGACTGAGTCCATGGTGTGTTTAAAATATAAAAGTTTACTATAAACCTAACATGGGAAAAAGGTACACAGGATATAAAAATAACAAAGAGCTAATATGGCTACATCCTTACAGCTAAAAGGTAAAACGGGAATGGCCGGCGTCTTCTTCACAGTCAGAACACAGAGAGGAAGGAGAAGCCAATATGCTAAATACTTGAAACATTGGTTTCCAATCAGACTAGCAAGTTAGCTCCAAAGTTCCCAGGCATTCTATTGTCTAAACAGATTGATTACAAACAAACATGTGACTTCCTGTTGATCATAACAAACATCATTAACCCTGTAAATACTGAAGTTTTTTGACTTGTAACACCCAACTCCTTTCTCTCTTCCCCCATCATGGGGTAGTGATAATGTGGCTTATTTAAATACCATTCTGAAATTGTTGTATTGTCTACTGTTTTTAATTGTTTTAATTCGACTGGATGTATTTTACTATAACTGTTGTTCACCACCCTGAGCTTTGTACGCGGGGGAGGGCAGTCTATAAGTCAATTTCATAAATAAATAAATAAAATATCTGTCTAATTTAATCTACAACTATTAATATTTAATTGGGGCAATTCAATTACAACTTTTTAATGGTAAGGTTATCTTAAGGGTTTTCATGCTAGTACAAGGTGTGGTAAAAGATCATGTCAAGAATAATTATAAGCATGACTTAAGAATTTTTTTCCTTGCTGAAAATCATTTTGCTTATAATTGCATATTATGAACTTTTGTTTTAAACCACATAGGATCAGATAAATTGATTCTGCAGTTGGATTTCAAGGATTCCTCTAAGGATTAGACTGGGAGCTCTTAGAAAAAATGTTTTCCTAGTTGTGATATTGTCTAGGGAACTAATTCTGTTTATAGATGCTCAAACAATTTCCATGCGCTTCACTGAAACCTACATTGTGTTATTTGATTGATCAGAATTAAACTCACCATATATTTGTAAGCCTTGTAAAATATTTATTTATTATTAAAAAGTGTGTGAAGTGTTTTCACCTACATAGTTGGTCCTAGTCTGGAAGGGAGGTGCTTCCTACAGGTGCTTCCTACAGAAAGGCTGGGTGAGTAGTTGTCTGGCAATAGGGCAGAGGAAGGAGGGGGTGTACTCCAAGAGGGAGAAGCAGGGGGAGAAAAACCTGAGGCATTTTCTTCCGGGAGGTGTGGAGAATTTCTAAAAGAAGGTCCTGAGGATAAAAGACTGTGGAGATGGAGAAAGGCAGTTGGTGGAGCAGTGGCCATCCTCTGGAGTAAGCCTTCAGTCCTGAGAGAGTGTGGCTTCTCAGGGATTGTGAAAGTGTGTGGCCTCTCAAGGATGTGAGGGAAAGTGGCTAAAGACTTTCTTCTCTTTTCACCCTAAGTTTGGGACTATTCATTATAATTTTTATTCACAGTTTTTTAAAAAAACTTACAGTCTAAACCTATTGTTTCCCTCACCTTTTAAGTGTGTTCAGGTTTCGAATGGGGCATCCTCAGTTCTGTGACCACTAACCTGGCCCTTTCAAGGCTAAAGGGGCTACATGTTGAAATCCCACCAGTGTGAACTAGAGCAAGCATCTGATTTGCTTAAAATCTTAAAATGACCATCCACCAGAAGCTATTAAAAAAAATCATGCACCAACACTCAGATGTCGTAAATTGCTGACTGGGTCATTCCATTGTAAAAACCACTATTGGATTAATGATCAATAAAACTTGATATCTCAATTTAATGTAAAAACATACACATTCTTCTCTTCCTACAAATAAAAAAAAATCTAAAGATGTTAAGCACCTTTCAAATAAAACAAAAACATTGCTGTATTAAACCTTTGGAGAGAGCAGGATATAAATCAGATTATTGTGGGTTGCTGCATTAAACTTGACATTAAAACTTTTATATACATGCCTGCTTTTTGCCCATCATCAAAGCCTGTAAAGCAATATGAAAATCTGGCATACAGTCCATGTTTGTCAAATGTTCACAGTATACCCATCCCTAAAGAAGCACTGACTTCATTAATGGAAACACTGGTTGCAAAAAGTCTTTATCCCAATATAAACATACTTTTCAAAATGAAATATACCCTGAATTCAAACTAATAGCTTCTGTGTGTTTTCATTAATGTGTGTAACATAAATTTGAATTTTAATACTAGCCTCAGTTAAGCTTGTTTCAGTTCTTCCTAGAGCTTATTCATGTCTCTGCTGGTGCCGTAAGGTTTCTATCCAAACTACATGTGTTTAGTTGGAAGAACAGAAAAGTATAGGCTTTGCACTCTCTCTCTCTCTCTCTCTCTCTCTCTCTCTCTCTCTCTCTCTCTGGTGTCCCTTGTTTGAATATGTATCACATCCTATAAACAGGTTTAAATAAGAGTAGTAAAGAAGGAAAAAAACAAACAAACGTATGCAATCATTCTGTGCTATTGAAAAGCAGTCAGATCCAGAGCATTTGCAACCCACATTTCTAGCCACTAACAATGGACAGCTCCCTGCAGCCCCAACAAACTAGCTGACAGAGACTTCAAAAAAGTGCAGGGGGGGAGAGAGAAGGAAATAGGAAAAGCTGAGACACAAAAGATCGCAACAATCGATGGTGCTAGTAAATAATTCATGTTCGGTTATCGGAACTCAAAAATTCTATTGCACAAGGTGATGGTCCACCCCCCCCCCAAGTTTCAATATATAAAACCATGTTTTATAATGGAAATGGAAATTGGATTGTCTTAGGCAAGGCTTTTATTATTGCCTTTTTCCTTGGGCATTTTCCTCTCCTTCCTTTTTGAAATTCTGCACTTGTGTTTAGGTTATTATTTCTCTCTTTTGCTTTCATGTGGGCCATCATGTAACACTCCCACCAAAAACACAAGAAATTTGAGAAAATACAAATAGAATAGTGGGACCCTTTTTAAACAAACCAAAGGATGCTGTGCAGTTTTTGTGTCTCTAGCTGAAAAGAGTGGGTGGATACTGAATGGAAACTGCTGAAAATAAAAAGTTGTTTCAGGCCACTCTATCAGGCAGCAGAGAAATGAAAACTTCATTTTCCCTTGGCCTTCCAGTAAAGATGACCCTGCCATGAATTACGCTGTACTGAAAAGGATAACACAACTTTGAAGGAAAGATATTGTATGTTTAAATAACAAATGTAGGTATTGTACTTTCTTTTGCTGCAATCCATAGTAAATCCACTGTGGAGTAATCTCATTTAAATCACTTGCTCCAATCTACAGAAAATGCCTTTAAACTGCAGTTTTTTACTATGACATTTGATGAGATGATACTATAGCAGTTGCTAGCCTCTCTCTCTCTCTCTCTCCTCCCTATCCATAATGACATAATTTTCATGGTTTTACATAGCCTTATTCAGGAGTAAGATGCACTGTGGTAAGTGGAAAGTAATTCCCAAATAGATCTGAATAGGACTGCAGCTGTACACTCCAGCCATACACGTATGAAATCTGTAAACATTTGTAGTAGGAAAAGTAAAAAATAATTTGCCTATAAAATCAAGATGGTAAAATAAATATTAGTTTCTCCAAACATACATTCATTGAGCAAGATTCCTCTGAGAGCATTTTTAAGCATTCTAGTCTAAGAACTGAAGATGTATTAAAAGTAACGTTAGTTTCTTTAATATCCCACCTTTCACCCTGCATTTACAACTGCTATCAGGAAAACATGTCAATGCAATCTGTTCCTTCCATTTTGTTAATAGGCCATCCTGCCATTCTAGAGATGGTAGTTTGTAATGTAAAGAGGCTGTATTGTTTATTTAACAGTCAAGTGACAAATTATTTAATTAGCACATATGCCATTTGTCTTCACAGCTGTGTTCATTGCTATAATTGCAAAGTAGCCTTAATTTATTGCTGATATAGTCCTCCCTAATACAAAAACAGCAATTATTTGCTCCTATTGTACTCCTGCATCCTGGGTAAAAATCAGTCATTCCTCCACTCAGAACTTATCACCCTAAGGAAATTAAGCATTTGCAATGTGGCATGCAAACATGGAGAAAACTCTGCAGTTTCTTTCCCTCAACTTTTCCTTTATACCAATATAAATAAAGATACTTATTCAGAACATGGGAAAGATTTTGTTATTATTAGTAGTATTTATATTAACAATAATAGCATTAAACAGCTTTCCTACCTAGGTATGTTAAGTAATGTATAGCAAGATTACAAAACAAATTGTGAAGTCCAACAACTTAAAAATACAGTACCTCAAAATAATTTTCAAAAACATAAGTGTGGTCAGAATCCAGAAAGTAGGTACACCAGGGTATGGATGTGCCTGTGGGATCTCTCATATTTGTTTTCCTTTGAACATCAGACACCAGTGCTCTAAAATGCATTTGAAAATCTCTTCAGTTTTCAAAGCAGATTGCCCAGTGGTGTTGGTGTTTTTTGAGAAACATAAGCCCCAAACCTTCTTGTATACACAGAACTTGATGAGTAGCTCTTTATTTATTAAAATATTCATGTCCTGCCTTTCCTTGTGGTTTAAGGACGCTTACAAATCACAGTCAAAACATTACAATTTGTGCGGACTCTAATCTGGGAGAACCAGGTTTGATTCCCCACTCCTCCACTTGCACCTGCTGATGTGACCTTGGGTCAGTCACAAGCTCTGGCACAGCTGTCCTTGAAAAAGAGTAGTTTGTGTCAGCCCCACCCACCTCACAGGGTGTCTGTTGTGGGGAGGGGAAGGGAAAGGAGTTTGTAAATCGCTCTGAGACTCCAAGTGAAGGGCGGCGTATAAATCCAATCTCTTCTTCTTCTTCTACAATTTAAAGCCAATAGAATAAAAACTCAGACATCTCCCTCATCGCAAAAGATGCTGCTGTTTATACCCCTTTAAAAGCCCTGGTGAACCTAATATCCTTGCAGTGCCTCCTGAACATTTCTAGCAACAATACTCCCCTCATCTCCTCAGGGAGTTGGTTCCACAGAGTGGAAGCCACAAGAGAACAGGAATAGTCTCTGGTTAATGCCAGAAGGGCCCCCTGGAGTGTAGGAACAGCCAATCCTGGCACATGGGGACATATGGGAGGGGAGACGGTCCTTTGTGGGTTCTAGGCTGTGAAGGGCTTTAAAAGTCATGACTAGCACACTTTGAATCTTAATCAATAGCAATAAATATGGCAGCAATATTCAAACATAAAAAACCTGTGTAAAACTTTGTACAGCAGGGATTTGCAGAACCTTTTTAGAAAAGTTATTCTACAATGCAGTAAGTTCTACGCCAGTTAACACAAGACAAAGCCACAG
Organism: Gekko japonicus; assembly: GCF_001447785.1. NCBI lineage: Eukaryota > Metazoa > Chordata > Lepidosauria > Squamata > Gekkonidae > Gekko > Gekko japonicus. The sequence continues at coordinate 113,093 of NW_015169880.1, read as the reverse complement.
AAAAGAATGGCACTGGCAGCAGCATCCTGGCATCTGATCTTGAAGTGTGGGGATATCTCTGCCTAAAGGTAAGTTTCAATCTGCAACTGAAAACCCTCTTATAATGTCTGAAAAGTTTCTGTTCGCTACACAGCAGGGTAAACCTTATTTCATGTCAGCTCCAGTTTACAACATTGTTCAGAAAAAGAAAGAACCCTGGGACAAAGTTATTGATAGTGTTAATGGTTTTCAAGTAGTGTATCATAATTTGGATAGATGATCAATATGTTATGCCTATAATCATAGTGATTTTCCACTTACAGGTGTTATGTCCTCTGACCGCCACTAGGTGCCAGCAGTATGTGAACAAAGCTTGGCTCCAAAAGAACAATGGGGACCAGGATCCTGAGACTCCTAGTCAGCACCTATAGGAACTGTGGCGGGAAGTTCAAACCCGCCAATGGGACCTGTGGGTGGCAACCGGGAACTGCATATAGTTGGTCATTCAACCTTTTGTTTGTTGTTGTGCTGTGTGCCATCACTCAGCATCTGTCTTCACTATGCATCGAACTCAGTACACAACACAGGAGTAAGTATGAATTAAAAATATTAATGCTATATATTTTGTTAATTATTGGTACATTGTATACAGGAAATCTGTCTTCCACTCTCCGTCATCTCTAGTATATGAAAAAAGGACATCTGGAATACTTAACGAATCATTACCAATCATTTAGATAACCATATAGAAAACACAACCAAAATTAATCTCAATTAGAGGAACAAGAGCATAAGATTAAGCATGTTTTTTTAAAGACCACTTGAATATGGGTTACACTTATTAACAAAGTAGGGGGAAAACACTTTGGTTAGGACATTTACATTTAACAAGGGAGGAGTCAGATTTCCTGTTTATACTTTGCTGGCTGAAGGAGAACACAGATGGGAATGCTGTGACTTGGGAATCAGTAAGTACAACTAACAGAGAGTGCTTTAAAGAATAACAAATGCAATGTGGTATTAACTTTCTTAGGTGAGAACCTCTATAGTTGGAAACACGAAGTAAACAGAAACTTACTAGTTCCAATGCTGAAGCTGGCTGTAAGAAGAGTGGATGGAAACTCTTCCTGCTTGAATGTATTGTAATTTACCTTTAGTGCTAATTGCTCAGGCTATGTGAAGCTGATAAATCTAGAACACAAACAAATGAAACTAGAGAACACGGACCTCAGCCACGGTTGTACTGAACCACCAAAAATGGTTCAGATCACCAAAAAACCACATCACTGAAAATGCCTGTGTCTGAGCTGAGGCAGATGTAGTAGCCTCGGTGTATGCATGTTTGTGGGGAGAAGTGGAATGGACAGGTGGAACTGCTGGGATAATGCACTGTATTTTAATAAGATCTGAGGTAGATCAGCCATTTAAATAAATCAGTTCAAGGCATATTGCCGTGCCATGTCCTTATTTGGAGAGTGCTGGGGCAATGTGAAATGGGGGTGAGGAACAGACAGTGTGATGCCAACTTGTGAGCCGTAATTAGTTGATAGTGTGCAGTAAAAATATGTAAAATAAAATGCATTGTATTGTATTATTGTATGGGGAGGCAGAAACACAGCATTTCTTTAGCTTGGTGTTTCTTTTGGCATATAATTCTGTCCAAATATGATTCCACAATTTTGCCTTCAGTCCTGATGTTGTTTAAGATTATTAACATCACAACAACTTCAGCACCAGAATCAACCTGTCATGAAGCAGAATGAGGTAGCTATCTCAGGCAGCCATTATGGACAACAGAAGCAAGAGTGATTGCTTAAATTGGTGGTTCACCAGAAAACTTTCAGATTCACTGTGTTTCAAAACACAAACTAAAAATGAGAATCTGAAACCTGAAATTCACCTGCTTTGCCTGCTTCATAGGGCCAGCAACAAGGGAAGCTGGTGGAGCTGGCCATGATGGGTGATCCAGGCTGTGAACTTGGTAGTTAAAAGACATTTCTGTGTACTGCTGATGCTAGACCTATGAGGAGAAGGGGAGGGAAGGAGCCAGACATTCCTAAGCAGAGTTGACTTCAATTGACTTAGAAGGATATAATTTTGCTTAGAACTGCACTGTAAATCATCAAGACCCAGTGAGAACTATGTGGTAAAGTGGTTTCCATTAACTGGAGCAAAAAAGACTGCTTTGTCTGTGGTCAGTGTATGGACCGTGCATCCAGTTTCCAGAGAATCCATGTGTAGATCAACTGCTGCTCCTCCCCAGCAGCAGGTATTTACTCTTCTTTTAAAGCTGGCATTGCTGATAATCTGTTCTGCAGGCAAAGAAGATGATACTTATAGACATCATTTCCCTCTAAACCATGTCTGGAACATGCACCCTTTTGTACAAAGACAGCTAGGCTCCGATCATACACAGAAGTTGCCGTGGGATACTCACAGATGCCGAGCGGATTTAACAGGCGTGATCACACCAGCACATCTGGCAAGCGTTGAACACCCGTTGACAAGCCATCGCATCCCGCCGAAGATCCGTAGTTCAAAGCTACTGCAGAAACACCAGTATTATCCGCTTGCGATGGGCCACAGACGGACGTCCTCCGTCTGATCGCTCCAGCACCGCTTGAAGCGCACTGGAAACGTGTGCCGACAAAATGCTACCCCCGATTCCCTGCCATCACGTCTGATCGCGTTCGGCCGAGTCACAAGTGCGGCAGAGTGAAAAGCCACGCCTCCCCCCCCCCACCGGCGTTCTCTGGCCAGTGTGACCGGGACCCTAGAAAGTTTCTTTACAAGTGAAGAAGGGGAAAGCTTTTGAAATCACATGAATTTGACCAGAGTCCTGGGGGGGAATCCACAGTACTCACAATAAATCCTGAGCTGCTGCTGCTACTTCTAGTTTATGTATACCTTCTAAAGTTAAAATCTGCCTTACAACCTTCTCCTTTTGTATATGTTGCAGATGAGGACTGAGGCCAAGCAAAAGCAACTTCCTAAGACCAAACACTAAGACGGGGGAGAAGAAGGGACTTGATTGCAGGTCATTCAGTTCCAAGCTTGACACTCCACTGAAATAAATTGACAGTCAAATCCTATGCAGAATTACTCCAGTCTGAGGAGTAACTCTGTATAGTAGTGCACTGAAAATAACCTAGAACGATTAAAAAAATACATTTTAGAATTTAATGATAGACTCAGTAACATGTTCCATTTCTGAGCATCTGTAGTTCATTTAAAACATACACACACACTGAATGAGAATTATATAGGCCAAGACTACTTTAGTATCAGTGATACCATTATGCTCCCATTAAATTTTTCTTCCATGATTTCAAGGACAGATTTACTCTAACTCTTCTTTCTCACCTTTTTCAAGAGCACAGGATGGATAAAAATACTATATGTCATATTGCCATATACTTCTGTCCTTCAAATTCTGTTTCTGAATTGCTAACATTTATGATTATTCTCATCAAATGAGAATGGACTATTGTTAAGTAAATGGGCTAAAATAAAAGCCCCATCGTTGCCTTGCTAGATATTACTCTTCCAGGTTGGGCAGATTAAACGCCACACACATCTCCTCCTCTGAAGTGAATGAAGTTCAAAGTGGAAGGAAGGAGCCAATAAGGTGGGCAATAGCTTGGCTTTCAGGTGGCAGCCAGTCTGGGCCTCCTTCAGCTGGGCCTCTCTGTCAGACGCCAGATTCAAAACAGCAAATGTAGTTGTATTTCCCTCCCAACTCCCCACACACACCTTTTTTCAATGTGGGATACAAGACCAGTGCCAAAAACATATCCAGCACAATCAAACATCAGATGGTGACTCCTTTCCCACAGCTTGTGTGAGTGAAAACAGTGAAATTATACCCATGTTTTAGTAGCGAATCCCCTGGTGTTCAAGCGAGGCAGGCCCAGCACTGGGCCCTTGTTCTGCTGCTTTTTGTTCCTGGACTTGCACTGTTTTTAGCACTGGACACCATTCAGCCTCCATTCAGTATTGTATGTCACTTCACATATGGTTCATCCGCTCCAAATGTGTGCATGTACCCAGAAAATGCAGCTTTTCATTATGTATTCTCT
>NW_015169880.1:99568-108993 GCF_001447785.1 Gekko japonicus | reverse complement strand
TAACAGATGAATAAGGGAAAAATGAATCTGGAATGATGGCGGATTTAGTCTAATGATTGTGGGAGGGCGTTAAGAACTTGGTGGTAGGTTTCAGCCCTTTTAATCCCAGACTCTGTGTGTATTTTGGCAGGAGAAATGTTTCTTCAGAACTGGAGAGAGATACAGTAAAACCACTTTTAGCCTGGTGCAGACGAAAGAGGGCAAGAATGACGTTCAGAGAAATACTTTTCTCATTTTTTATTTGCTGTTTCTGTAATGGAACACTTTCAACATCAGATTCTGGTTTTGTTTTTAAGTCTTGCAGGTAGTATTTCAAGCATAAATCCTTTTCATTTTAATAACTCAGCTAGAACTTCCCCTTATTTAAGAAATTATTTACACAAATAACTGTTAAGTAGGAGCTTTAGGGAGAAAATCTTGCTTTTCAGTAGGTAAGCAGACATCTGTATATGCAGACACAAAGAACAATCCAGGATATATTCCTTGGGTGCACATACAGAGTATGAAGAAATAACCATTTAAAGCCAAGATAATGAAAATTAGAAGAACTGGGGGGAAAATTGGTTAGTTGAGCTGATATCAGCTAACTTCATTTGTCTTGTACAAAACAAGGAAGGGAAAAATATTTGCCAATAGAGAAACAAAATGGAATTAAGCTTATTTCCTATAACACTTCTTACAGGGAGTTATTCCCTCCCCAGTCCAGTTTTGATTGAAAATCAACATTTGCATCACAATAGGGATATTTCAAACGGATAAGCACAAAAGGCTGCAACTTCAGAGACTTCTTGGTTAGCTGTGTTCAGTTTCTAGTTCATCATCACATAAGGATCTCAGGGAAACAGGAATTTATACCATTCAGACACCATTGGGTAACCTGTCAACTGCAAGTTGCAAAAATATAAGAACCCAACTCCTTTGTAACTATGCTTTGCCATGATCTTAGTTAAAGATCATATTTATGGCTGGTCTTTTAAATATTTTTGGATGTGTAACAGAACCAAGATTTTTGAATACAGAGACCTTATATGAAAGAAAAATGATAAATAGACAAATGGTGCAGCTAGTACATTCATTTGCAAATCCTTGAGAGAAGGATAGCTTAGATTTTACCCTTCCCTCTACAGTCCCAATACTGACTATTTTAAAAAGTAAAAATGCAGTAAAAATGTTCTTTCAAATGCAGCAACTCAGCTGCATACATGGCACATTCCTCAAGGGCTGCCTCACTCAACATACTTGCTTATTTCATTAGTACTGCAGGCCCTATCCAGCCAAAGATAAACCATTCTAAGTGCTATTGATTTCAGTGGGAGAGCTGAGTGCATGGCTGCTTACAGACGGTGAGCACAAAAACACGGCTTTGCCACAACAGCAACAAGTGGAGCAAGGAAATTTTGCCATGAACATGTTCAGCAATCAAACTTACTGTGCTCACCTGTGATGATACAATGTGAGTGAGCCGATCACCTGGGCTGTTCAGTTTGGCCTCAAGCAATGTGAATGCCGCCCAATAGGCTTGCATCAGGTATTTTCAAAACTGCACATACATAGAAATGTTGGTGATTCAAACCGATCAGCAGCCATTCGTGTAATCAGTGATGTACGTTTTCTGGTAAAAGTTGAATCAAAAAGTTTTCCAGAAAATTTTTAAATTCAAATTTAAATAAGTAATGGGAACATTTTATTAGCAAAAGAAGCATAGCATTTTGCCCATGCTTCAAATCCCATAGTTATCCCATCTAACAGAATGGATTTGCAGCACAACAGCCCTGACAACTATAAATAAGCAGACTATATTTACATATGTGGGGTGGAAAAATTTTCATGGAAAAATATACCATTGGAAAATTTCCTGGGAAATTTCAGAAAAGTCCGCTCCGCAACACTAAATGTCAGTAGGGTAACAGCATGCATTTATGACTGATTTATATGATTTGTGATCTATTTAAATATCCATTTAAATAATTTTCTGCCAACTGGAACAGCAACATAGCAAGGAGTGGAGAGGAGTACATCTCCATCTGGCTGTGTGAGACCACACATGTGCAAAAAGCCACTGGAGCTCTATTGCACTTTTAGGAAGGAATACTGTGAAGCAACCTGTCAAACAGCCATGGGCAGGACAACAAACAGAGAAACAGCCTATAAAAATTGTCTCCCTGTTCACAGCTGACGAACAGGACATGAGCCCCAACTAGTGAGCTTTGGAGCATCTCTAGTTCCCACACTCCTTGCTCTGTTGCTACCTCCACCCCCTACTTCTTCCCCCACTCCTCCTTGTTGCACTTGTACTTTGTGCAAGGTCAGTCCACTCCCTGTGGCAGCTACAGGGGGCGCCCAAATCAATGCTGCAGACATAGACATCCTGGAGAAAAGTAGGATTATATTTAGGCTTTCTATTTAGTTCCATTCAATACTATATATGTTATGGAGAAATACTTCTGTTTCAGTATCTTCAGATAAAAACTTACTTACTGCAAAGATACATAAAGGAGAATTTTGTAGGGAATTAACCCTGATTGAAGTTCTTAATGCTTCAAGGAGTAGTGCTTCGTTACTGATTTTTTAATAACTTGCTATGCATGGCTGTTATCAGGCCCAGCAAAACATATGTAAGGAAATGGCAACATGCTATAGGTTATGAAGTGGATACTCACATTTGGAGATTTCTGTTCTCTGTGGGTTTAACCTTTTCAATCAGCTTGAATCTGAGACAAAATGCAGTAAAAATGCTCCACCAATGGATCTTTCACTGGTTAGGTTTGCTAGAATGAATAAAGATATTAATAATCATTATTGGTTCTGTGTGACTCTCATGTTGATTTTTTTCACATGTGATGGAGATGTGTGAGAGCAAAAAATACTGAAATATTATTTCTGTTATATTATCAAAGGGTACAGGCCACAATATTGTTGGTACACCTGAACTTTTCTTGCTGAATTATGTTGTCTCCATTCCTAATAATTTTGGGTGTTTTCCATATATGCCATCACAGCTGCTAGAGTAATATTTGCCAAGCTTTGGAAACAAAGGAAAATTCCAACAAGATGGTCTTTTCTGGATAACATTAAATATTTTTACTTATACATGAGATGATCAGCCTTTCCAAAAAAAGAGAAAGTTTTACAAGAACTGATTTAATTTGGAAACAAACCTTAAGCTGTATGGAGCAAACAATGTAATCCCCCCTTCTCCTTCCGTGGGGGAAGTCATCCATATTGGTTAGGTCATGCCTCCTCTTGCTCCAGGCAGGGTTATGCAAATTTGTGTAGACTGTATTGGCTCAGAGGGAGGCTGATCCTCCAGTTTTGATCACCCTGCAGCTCCAGCAAGTCGCTTGAGCCTAACTCTGCTTTCTTGGAGACTCTTGTCTTATTGGTATGGAAGATGGAAAAGCCTTGAAAAAAGGCCCCATTGCTGGTCTTTATTCTTTTTAAGGACCATTAACACAAAACATATCTCCTTCCCACGGCTCTCCATGAGATCACCCCAGCAACTATCTAGCAGTGAACCACCTGTGGCCTTGAGAGCTATACACGTTCCAGCAGCTAAGCAATTAAGCGCATCAACATGTCTACATATGAACCCTAAAGCAGGTAAGCGCATACACGGGAAATACAGAATAAAAAGAAAATTGGCAGCTTGCTGACATACTGCCCCCTCAAAAACCAACTTCCCACCAAAATCCAGCTGTCTCCCAGTCAGGCCGGGAGATCTCCCAGTTTCTTCGGGAACTCCCGGTGGAACTTCCGAATCAACTGAGGGGCCCGAATATCCCCTACTTCCACCCACTTGAGGTGCTGGGGTCCAAAGTCTTTCCATTCCACCACACAGACCAATTTCTTTCAGAATCAGTGAATTTTTTAGAGACATACGCCAGTGGGTGCAGTAGCCCGTTTGCCCCCTCTTGCAAGATGGCCCCTCCCATGGCAACATCTGACACATCGGTTTGTACAATAAACTTTTTGGATTTGTCTGGGTGGGCTAGCACTGGCTCAGACGTGAATAGGGATTTCAAGAGCATGAACGCTTCCTGGCATTCGTTTGACCAATGAAGCGGAGTGCTTAGTTTGGTGGCATCCAGCCCCTTTCCCTTAGTTTTTAACAAGTCAGTGAGCGGGAGGCTTATTTGGGCGAAATTAGGCAAAAATGAACAATAAAAGTTCGAGAATCCGAGAAAGGATTGTAGTTGCCTCCAAGTTCGAGGGGCCTCCCACCCCAACACAGTTTGGACCTTTCCTGGGTCCATTTCCAACCCAGCATTGGAGATGCGGTAGCCCAAAAAGTCAATATGCGTCTTGTGGAATTCACACTTGGCTAGCTTGGCGAACAGTTTGTGCTTGTGCAACGGTTTCAAGACTTCTCTCACCAGTTTCACATGGGAGGGCAAGTTGGGGGAGTACAAAAGTATATCATCTAGATAAACGAGGACCCCATTAAACAAATGCTTGTGTAACACCTCGTTTATCAAGTTCATGAACACCCCCGGAGCCCCCTGAAGGCCGAACGGCATCACTAGGTATTCAAATTGGCCCAGGGAGGTGTTGAAAGTGGTTTACAGCTCATCCCCCTCTTTTATGCGCACACGGAAATATGCATCCCTCAAGTCCAGCTTCGAAAAGATTTTCCCCTTTGCCGCTTCAGTGAGTAAATCCTTAATTAATGGCATCGGGTAGGCATTTGTGGCCGACACTGCATTTAAACCCCGGTAATCCGTGCAGAGTCTCAGCCCACCGTCCTTTTTCTTTCTAAACAAAACAGGGGCAGCAAAGGGGGAGGAAGCCGGTTGGATAAAGCCCCGCGCCAAGTTTTTGTCAATAAATTTCCTCAGTTCATCTTTCTCAGCCGGGCCCATGGCATAAATCCTTCCCTTGGGCAGTTTAGCCCCTGGCACCAGTTCGATACTACAGTCCGAGTGTTGATGGGGGGGCAGCTCATCCGCTTCCTCCTCCCTGAACACCCTTGCCAGGTCCCGGTACTCGGGAGGAATGGATTGCAACTCTTCTTTGGCAAGGAGGGCCATGGGTCTATCGGGGCATGGTCTCTTGCCCCATCAATGAAGTACACTCTTGTAGAAAGGTTTTACTTTATTTGAAGCTATAGGTGCATGTACAGGATCACTGTTAGGAATGAGGGAAAAGCAACGAGCATGAAAGGTTATAGTACATTCAAACAGCTGAGGCCCAATTGCGGGACTTCCCCCATGCACCATCAGGCCTGGGAGCAAACGCTTCTAGTTAGCAAAACATATCTCCTTCCCACGGCTCTCCATGAGATCACCCCAGCCACTATCTAGCAGCGAACCACCTGTGGCCTTGAGAGCTATACACGTTCCAGCAGCTAAGCAATTAAGCGCATCAACATGTCTACTTATGAACCCTAAAGCAGGTAAGCGCATACACGGGAAATACAGAATAAAAAGAAAATTGGCAGCTTGCTGACAACCTCTTCCACTTGAAGTTCCAGGCATCGGGACTGGCCAAAGGCAGATACATCTACAGTGCCACAAACTGCAGTCAGTGGGAGTTAGTTGTGGCAGGGCTCTCCTGCCTGGGGCTTCAGGCTTTGGGTTGTTCCTCAGCTGGCTCTCGACTGTGCTGAAAACATCCAGCAGAGATCTACTGGGTCTGAGCCCAGACCCACTCTCTTGAAGTATTTTACCCTATAAGTATAGAAGATGGAAGGGCCTTGATGAAAGGCCCCATTGCTGGTCTTAGAAAGAAGGGGGAAACCATTGTGGCAGGCCTCTGGCATCAGTGCTGGCAGACCCAAGGCTTCGAGTCATTCCACAGCTGGCCCCCAACTGCATGGGGAAAACACAGCAGAGCTCTACTGAGTCCAACAATCATTCTGCCTTTAGCATGTAAACAAAGAATTTTGGAGATGGACAAACTGAGGACCCTTTGGATGGTCTCTCAAACCCTCTAGTAACTAAATTGGTTGAAGCAGATGATCTAGGTTTTCTATTGTATCCAAATGGTAGTTAAGAGAAGGCAAAGGCACCTTTTTTAATCTCCAGAAATGTTCTGGCTGGAAAGGCCTAGAAGAAGTTTCCTAGGAAGGCCTATGAGAATTTTCTGACTATTCCCCTTCCTCTTTATCGGAGCTTGTAGCCATATATGGTTAAAAAAAGCTCTTCCACCACCAAACCCAAGCCTGTCATGGGTGGTGAAGGAGAAAGGGAGCATCTCATTTGAGTAATTCCCAAAGGCTCCCGACGTTGCTGGTGCTAGTGTCCTTATTGGCGAGATCAGCCACAGCCACCGCTTGGCCAGGAACTCCTTAGAACAGCATTCCCATGGAATTTATTCCATTCTGTTTGTAGTCCCCAAAAGATCTGGGGATTGGGGAGCAACTCTAAATAAAAATGAGTTGGAGCTATGTGGTGTATCTGAAGACGTGAGCAGTGTCTCACGAAAGCTCTTACCCTGCCACATATTTTGTTAGTCTTTAAGATACTGCTGGACTTTTGCTCTTTTCTACTTCTACAGATAGACTAACATGGCTTCTCATCTTCATCTGTGGGTAAAGAAGTCCAAGCTCTGGTTTAAATCACTTCACTGAATTCTGCAGAGTATTCAGCAGGGCATCATGTGGTCATCCTGCTGGTGTTTACCTGCATATTCCACCTTCTAGACAGTTCTTCCCTTTTCGATTTTCAGGGCCAGCATTTCCAGTACAAGGGCCAGGGAACACACTGCAAGGAACATATTGTCCAAGGCAGATGAAGCTCGTTGGAAAATATGAACAGTATGGACTGGTTGGAAATTGGGGCAATCAGACTAGCACTGATTGCTTTCCAAATCTTATCAAGGAACAACTATGTGCTAGGACACAGTCAACACTACAGCCAAGGCGCACAGCAATCGGCAAGGAGGCACCAGATTGATGGTCCTCCTCCAGGAGTCCAAAATCCTGTTTGATTCAGCAGAGAATAATTTGTTAGGTCTAAAAGTGGAACACCTTTACAGCCTTACAAACCACCAAGCCAACTGGCTGAGCAGGAAGGATTTAGGTTCAGGACAATGGAGTCTAAACAAAAAGATCTTCTAGCAAATCACGCTTTGTTTCAGGATCCCTATCTTGAATCATTTTACAACATTGAACAACAACCAAGTTTCCGGATTTCTAACCAGTTTCTATGATTCCAGGGCAGAGAGCGCACACACTTGCCATTGACCCAGTGGTCTGCTGTACACTTTTCCTACGACCACACTGATCAGCTGAAGCCTGAACAAAGTGTCAAAGAAGCAGGCCCATAGCTACAGTGGAGCATCTTGGGGCTGGGCCCCCTGACTTACCTCCCAGGCCTCCTGACTTCCCATCCAGCCAGTTTATTTTATTTTTCTTGCATGCCACAGCTGAGCTGAGTTGTCATCCTGCCCTGCCTGCCGGCAGTGTACCTCTATAGACTAAAACAGGTTTAAAAGGATAAGAAGGGAGCGGTGGCGCAGGCAATACAACGCCTGCTGTTAACATCTGTAGCGAACAGCAATAATGGCTGTTCGAATCCCCACGGTGGCCGGGTTGAGCCCCTGGCCCCCGTCCCAGCTCCTGCCAACCCAGCGGCTCTAATAACAACAGAGGAATGGGTACCTGCCCTAGGTGGCAGGGGGCACCCTCCTCCTGGCTTATGCTGGGAAGGCGATCAGCAGTGGCAAGGAAAAAGGAGAATCAGTGGCGGCGGCAAGCAAAGCAATGGCAGCGGTGGAGAGCGACCCAGGAAAGGCAGCGGCTGGATCGAGCGGAGTCGGAGCCGGAGCAACGCGCTGACGTGGGATGCAGCGTGGCAGGAGCCGTTGGGACATTGGCCAAAGCTGCACCCAAGACGCGCCACTCCGAAGGAGAGAAAATCGAGACAGCCTGCTCGAGCCCGGCCGACAGCCATCTGGATCACCGGAACAACAACGAAGCTGCCAGAGAAGAAAAGACTATGCCGAAAAAAGGGTGCTGGTAGGCTACCCCCTCCCCTCACTGCATTGTGGCCCTAGTAACTACTACGCTGTAGTACTCTGTGAACTGCTCTGAGACTCATTAGGGGTCATGGGCAGTATACAAATCACATGTAAATAAAAATAATAAATAAATAAGAACTGGCAGCACCTGGCAAGGTGCTCTGAAGAGTATTGGAAAGGAGCGAGGCTCCCGTTGAGGGTAAGAATGTTTGAATGTATGATATAAATAACAGCAACTGGCATGATAAGTGAGTGGAAATGAACAATGACAACAGTGATTTAATCAGGCCTCAGTTCCTGCTGGAGCACACTGCCAGTCAGGAGCCCAGGGGGAGGGCACATAAACCCCGCCCCCTGCTCTCACCAGCCATCAATTGGGAAATGGTTGGGGGGGCGAAACGTTCCCCCACCTCCCTGAGCCCCGGGGTGGTGGCCTTGGACTCGTAGGGACAAATTCCACCTCTCGTGTGTGACATCACACGTGAGTGGCCATTCTGGCTCCCCCAGCTCTCGGGAGGGGCTCTTTAAAATGTTATGGCCGCTGTCCTGTTCTTGGCGGCAGCTGCGACACCGGCGCGGGGGGAGGGGTGGGGCGAAACGTTCCCTTGCCTCCCTGAGCCCCGGGGTGGTGGCCTTGGACTCGTAGGGGCAAATTCCACCTCTTGCATGAGAGGTCATTCTGGCTCCCCCAGCTCTCCTTCCCGGCTTCTAAAAAAGTTATGGTGGCAGCTGCGATGCCCCATGCGTGGGGGGGGAGGGGCGGGGTGAAACGTTTCCTTGCCTCCCTAAGCCCCGGGGTGGTGGCCTTGGACTCGTAGGGGCAAATTCCACCTCTCACGTGTGATGTCTGAGTGGCGAGAGGTCATTCTGGGGCAGAACTGCGGGAAGCCCCAGCTCTCAGGATGGGCTCTTTAAAAAGTTATGGCCACATTTTCAGGCTCTGTGCCGGATTGCCGGGCCTGAAAAACGGCCTGCACAGCTGCCCCCCTCCTTTTTCAGGCTCCCCGCTAGAACGCTGGGCCTGAAAAAGGGCCAGCTGAATGTCAGTTCGGCCCCATTATATCCTATGGACCATTGAAGTCAATGGCAAAAACATAGGGTATATTCTGGGGGCTGGAGGGTAGAGGATTTGAGGGAGAGATTCCAAACTCACAGGGTAGCTGTTGGAGCCTCGCTCCAAGACACCCACCAAGTTTGAAGAACATTGAACAAGGGGGTCCAATTCTACGGGCCCCCAAACAGGTTGCCCCTATCCCCTCCATTGTTCTCTATGGTGGGAAAATAGTAACTTTTCCCCCACCATAGAGAACAATAGAGGGGATGAGGGCAACCTTTTTGGGGGCCTGTAGAATTGGACCCCCTGGTTCAATGTTCCTGAAACATGGAGGGTATCTTGGGGAGAGGCTCCAGCAGCTACCCTGCGATTTTGGAGCCTCTCCCTCAAACCCCCTCCCCTCCAGCACCCA
>NW_015169880.1:79889-98744 GCF_001447785.1 Gekko japonicus | reverse complement strand
GTCCACTTAGGAGACTTGATCCTGGTTGTGTGGTGGCCTAGTTGTGGCAAATGGTAGGGAAGCTCAGTATTTCTGTATACAGTTGTAGGGGCTTTATTGCAATGTGGTATGGCCTGATATTATGTTCTTATTCCAGTGTGGGGTGTGGGGGGGGGCAATGGAAGCTGAGTGATAGGGTCTCTCCAAGTAATTGCCAGAAGTGAGATGCATCCTGGTCTTGTGTCTTACAGATAATCTTACAAATAGTCCTTTGTATTTATATCATGCTTTTCAACTTTAAAAGGATCATAATGCTGATTGTGTGAACTTAGGCAAATCATGAGAGGTAGAGCAGGAAGGGTTGCATCAGTGCTTAGTTCTTGTGGTCCTTTCTTACATGCCCAGGGAAGTGCTGATCGCCACTTTGGGGCCAGGAAGCAATTTTTCTCCAGGCCAGTTTGGCCCCCAGGAATCCTGGAGGGTTTTTAAAATCATATTCTGGGCGTGGAACAGGGGTCACTGGGGTGTGTGGGGGGTATTGGTGAATTTCCTGCATTGTGCAGAGGGTTGGACTAGATGACCCTGGAGGTCCCTTCCCACTCTATGTGTCTATGATTCTATAATTCATCCAAGCTGGCTGTGGGCACGGCAGCACCTCTGTCAGGCAGAAGCGCCTGAGATCCTCCCCCTCCCCTTTTCCTTCGCCCGACTTGGAGGCGAAGGGAAGGGAGAGGGCAGAAAGAATGGATCCCAGGTGCTTCTGCCTGTCAGAGCGGCTTCGGGATGGCGGGGCCTGGAGTTCCCTGCTGGTGCCCGCTGGAGGTCGCCGCCGGCAGTTGGGAGGACACACTTCCGGTCATGTCAGGGGTGTGGCATATGCTAATAAGTTATGCTAATGAGCTCCTGCGGCTCTTTTTCTATGAAATGACCCCTGGATTTAATAATAAAAAGTTTATTATAGAAAATTGATGAATCCGCATGGAATATCTGTGAATCAATGAAGACACATCTTGATGTATGTATAGATTCAATAGATTGTGTGAATTATTGGCTTGGTGTATTGTCTTAATGGTAATATTAGAATGTGTAATTGTATAATTGTATTTCATAAAGGTTTATTAATGTTGCAGGAAGTTCTTACGAAATGGAAGATTGACTCCGGAGAATTTCGTTACATCATCTGAAACAACACAAAGAAATTTGCTGTATTTTTGTATTTTTGTAATTTTGCATTGACTGATTACTGTAGACTTCTTTAGCAACTGATTACAATAGTATTTGCACGCACTTCAGTATTTTTTTCTTGTGTATTGGGCAGTGTACCTCTGGCTGGCTGTGGGTGAGACACACCACAGGGCACATCTGCTCCCTACTTCAGCCCTTCCCGTGAGCTTCCCGGGGGCCTCTGGCTGGCGACAAACTGCTGGACTCCACAGTCTGATCCAGCAGAGGCAATTCTGAACTTTCTCATTCATTCATTCATTCATTCATTCTTTCATTCATTCATTGTGATCTTGCGCAAACAGCATGCATGACTGCCTCCGTGTATGCATGCGTGTGCGTGTGTGCATGTTGCTTTCAGTTGTCCACTGAATGCCGTTGCCGAGTGAGGTAGCTGCAATGAAAAGGAAATCACCTTTGCCGTCACTTTGGGTGTTGTATTATCCCCCCAGTTTCACCTTTCTAATTGCCTCTCTCCAGTCGCCCCAGCTTTTAAATTTCCCTCCAGCCTTTAAATAACAACAACAACAATAAGATGATGAAGACGATGAAGACGACACTGCCTACTGGTGCCCACACCTCTCTCCTTTCTCTCTTTTTTGTCGCTTAAAAAATTAATAACTGCATGCACCACAGCCACGCCACACAGTCACCCTGCCCTGCCTGCCAGTACCCTCGCCTGTCTCATTGCTTTTTAAATAACTTTTGCTCTCTCATCGTTCCTGACACAGCCTGAGGGTAAGTGCAGGGGTGCCCACAACTTGTTTAAATGCCCCCCCGAAGTAAAAAATCCTGCAAAGGAGATAATGAAGGTGATTTCTATAACACCCTTCTGGCACAGAAGTTTTGGGTCTCAGAACTAGTGATGATGTCAATATTTCCACTGTGGAGACTGTCAGGTATTGGGTTCTCCTTGTACATTAATCCATTTTCCACCCAGAACCTATTTGACTCCAGCTGACAGCTTAGTGGATCTACGCTTGGCCACTGTATAATTATGCAACATCTGATAGAGAAATTTGTGTCTAGTAGGTTTTGTTATATGCTGCCTTTCTTGATTTGAGATCAGCTTTTGACACCATATCTAGGGGTTTGCTGTGGGAAAAACTGAAAGCCATGAACATAGATCTTAGACTGTTATATTTAATACAAGTCCTCTATACAAATACTTCCCTTACAGTCAGATGTGATAGGGCTGGGCACCTCTCCGACCTGGTAACCACAGCTAAAGGAGTAAAACAGGGGTGTGTGCTGGCACCAGTGTTGTTTAATTTATACATTAATAATCTGATTAGTTTACATTAATAATCTGATTAGTGGAGCTGCGGTGGCTCAAGTGGTTAAGACGCTGAACTGCAGGCTGTGGAAGGTCAGTAGTTCAGCAGTTCAAGACCCAGGTGCCGCAAGACGGGGTGAGCTCCCGTCTCTAGTTCCAGCTCCTGCCAACCTAGCAGTTCGAAAGCAAGAAATTGCAAGTAGATAAATAGGTACCACTTCGGTGGGAAGGTAACAGCGTTCCATGCGCCTTGGTGTTTAGTCATGCCGGCCACATGACCACGGAAACGTCTTCGGACAGCGCTGGCTCTTCGGCTTTGAAACGGAGATGAGCACCGCAACCCTAGAGTCGGATTCGACTGGCTTTCGAGCAAGGGAACCTTTACCTTTACTTTAATCTGATTAGTAGCATACATTCTGTTGATACTCACCTCCCTACTTTAGCTAACAGGAAAATCCTGGCCTTGCTTTTCGCTGACGATACGGTTCTGTTGTTGAGGACCCCACTGGGCTTGAGAAGAGCACTCAAGGTGTTCAGCTGCTATTGTAAAGAGTCCCTACTAGAGATTAACTACCAAAAAACTAAAATAGTTTCATTTGGCAAAGGGCAGAAAAGGTCTTGGATCATTAACGGCCATAAACTGGAACAAGTACCCTATTTTAAATACTTAGGAGTGATGATTCACTCCACAGGGAGTAGAATCACTCACTGTGAACATGCAGCATCAAATGGTCAAAAATCTGCACAGGTCATTCTTAGATTTGCATGCACCAAGGGAGGCATATATGTTCTAGCAGCTCTTCGGCTTTTCCAGGCAAAAACATTGCCTCAATTAATGTATGGGACAACACTTGGATCCCCTACTTCCCACTTTGCCCCTCTAGAAAAAATTCATTCGAGATTTCTGAGAGCTTTATTTCAGGTACCTGTGTGTCTAATGCCAGTCTATGACTTGAGTCAGGGTTGATCAAGGTAGAAGCTAAGGTATGCCTTGCTTCCCTCAACTATTGGTTGAAAATATCTCATAACTCATGGGGTTTAATGGCATTAGTCTTGCAAGACCATTTTTAATCCTCTTGGGAAAAGGCCATTCATCTTAATTTGCAGAATTTGGGTTTCTCTTCTGACTTTGTTCTGCAATTGGGTCTTGACCAAGCAAAATTAATGATCAAACAAAGGGTGTTGGACGTAGAGCATCTAAGAGACATTAACTATGTTCCGAACTTCCTGACACCAGATAAATTTAAATATGAAGTTGCCCCAGCACCTTATCTCTCTATCCTAGAGGTACCCAGTCAACGGAGAGCTTTTACTTTGGCGAAATGGTGAGTCCTCCCCTCTGCAGTCTTAGAGGGGAGATACAAAAAGACTCCCATGGAGGAGAGGATTTGCCTGTGTGGTTCCAATGAGGTGGAAACAGTCGAGCATGTAATGTTTTATTGTTGTTTCTATCAGGAAGCTTGTTTGAATTTAATTTCCCCTCTTCTCAAGAATTTTACAGGATGCTCGGATGAATTCATCTTAAAGAAATTGTTAATTTGTGCTAATCAACAGGTTACCATCAGCTGTGCCAAATTTTTCTCAGTAGCCTGTAGAATTTGCAGAGAGATTGTATGCTCAGATTTTAACTAATTGTTGCCAATAGATCAGACCAATTTTATTTTTGTATGATTTCATTGCAAAGTTTTAACTCTGACATGTTCTGGTCATTGGCCGAATAAAGAAAGACAGACAGACAGCTTAGCGATTGAACTGGCAGATTTAGTAGGACGGTGCTTTCCAAGTTAAGTAGCTGACACCATGGTGCAGTCCAGTATATCTGCTTCCTGTTGTCTCTAAAATCATACATGGCAAGCACTCAAAAAGTGGGCCAGTACCAAAAAAGCTGGATCCACTGAAACTTACATACAAAGACATCATTCCCTTTCTACACAAAGGTTGGAATTGTTGGAAAAATTGGTAAAAGTATTTAGATATTCAGAGCTTGCAATGGATCTTTGTTCACTGGAGAGGAGGCGTATTCTTTCTTTGTAAAAATCTTTATTTCTAAAGGGAAAGCTACAAAGGAAATCTACAAAACAACAAACACTTGAGACCACATCCTTACTGTTACAAGTACAACAACGGACTAACTGACCACATGGTTGGTAATGAAGATTCTTCTTTCTTCTTGACCCTTGAAGGAAACCACCTGAATACATTAACCAATGATTGTTAGTAAATAGGCTCCAGTTTCCCAGGCTTTCTCCCCATTGGCTTTGTGCCAGGTTACCTTCCAGGTCAGTCTAAACAATTGCATACAAGGTAAACACAGTAACCCTATAATGATTGAATTTAGACCTTGCAACACACATATTTCCAACACCTCTTCTCAAGGTCTAACATGTAAGTCATACATGCACATACAACAAACGTCATTCATAATTCACTTTAACATTTGGATGAACCATATTCAACATTTCACGGAGACGTTCAAATTTTTCTTTGGTCAATGGCTTAGTCAAAATGTGAGCTACCATTTCCTCTGTGCGACAATATTCAATCTTGATTAGCCCCTTCTGGTACAGATCTTTCACTAGTGCACACTTAATTCCAATAGATCTACTTTTCACTGTGGTGCTTTCTCCCTTGCATATAGTAATACAAGCTTAATTGTCCTCAGACATAACTACAGGTACAGGTTCTCATTCAAGTTCGCTGCAGGCACTTGCTGCTGAGACACACTCAGCTTCTGTTGTAGACTGTGCCACAACAGTTTGCTTTCTACTAGTTCAGTCTATTAGTCCATCTCCATAGAAGAATAGATATCTGCTTGTTGACTTGAAATGGTTTGATTCTTCTCCCCAGTTGGCATCCATATATCCGACTAGTCTTGGCCTTTCAGATGGTGCAATTTTCAATTCTAAGTCTATTGTTCCTTTCAGGTACCTTGCTGGTTTCTTTATTGCACTCCAATCATTATGGTTAGGCAAACTCAGTTTTCTGCATAAGATGCCAGCTGCTGCTGTGATGTCAGGCCTCATGATTTTGCTCAAGTAGAGAAGTTTTCCAACTGCTTCTCTGTATTCTCCAATGTCTCTGAGAGGTGTTCTATCCTTTTCCTTTAGTTCTTTAATATCCTCTCTATTTTGACAAGACACAATCAAGTCATCAACGTAAACAAGAACATACTGGTATTGTTCATTTTTAATTCTAGTGTACAGGCAAGGTTCAGCTTTCCCTTGCTCAAAGCCTTGCTTCTGCAATAGTCTTATAATTTTGTCATACCAAGCCTTTGCTCCTTGTTTTAGTCCATAGAGTCCTTTGTTGAGTCTGTAAACATAATTTTCTTATCCTTTGACTTTGAAACCCTCAGGTTGTTTCATAAATATTTCCTCAGATAGTTCTCCATTGAGGAATGCTGTCTTTATATCCAGATGCTCTACAATCATGTCTGTTGATGCTGCAACACTAAGAAGTGTTCTGAATGTTGTGTGATTGATAACTGGAGCAACAGTTACAAAGTAGTCAGTCCCATATTCTTGTGAATAACCTTTGGCTACTAGGTGTACTTTGTATAATTCTAGAGTCCCATAATCTTTATGCTTGATTATGAACACCCATTTGCAACCAACAGGCTTTCTGTCTGGAGGTAACTTTGTAAGAGTCCATGCTTCTTTCTCATATATGGATAGTATTTCCTGTTCCATTGCTTCAATCCATCTGTCTCTTTCATTCGCAGGCAGGTTGCATACTTCTTTCCAGTTTTTAGGTTCTTTTGCAGATTGTACAGTTTCACAAAATCCATATTTCTTTGGTGGTTGTCCTTTAGTGCTTCTTTCTGATCATCTCACATTGGTTGTGAGTTCTGTCGTGGGTTCTGCTGCCTCCTCTAGTGTGGTTCCTGCTTCCCCTTCTGTTCTGGTAGTTTCTTCAGAAGGTGGACCTGCCAGTTCCCCAGTGGTCACCACAGGTAACCATGAAACCAATTCTCCAGGAGCAATCTCAGAACTCTGGATAACTTGCATTGGAATCACATGGCAAATTGCTTTCATCTACATATACAACATTGCATTCCCCAGCTGTGTGATTTTGCGGATTGTATATCCTGTATCCTTTTCCACCAACAGGATACCCAACTTTTTCCAATTTCAGCTCTGGGGTCAAGTGTTCCCCTTTTCTCTTTTGGTAGGTGAGCATACCCTTTGGAACCAAAAGCCTTGATATGTTTTAGTCCAGGCTTCTTTCCAAACCAAGCCTCAAATGGAGTGGTTCCTGTTACTTTCGAGGGTACTCTATTGTGCAAATACACTGCTGTGTTGATAGCTTCACCCCATAGGGTATTTGGTAAGCCAGAATGTATTAGCAAGATCTCTCTCATTAGAATGTGTTGGGGCAAGTGTGGGATAGACACTTTGTGTTCAATCCCTTCAAGTTCCAGAAATCTTTTAAATTCTGTATTGCAATATTCTCCACCCCCATCAGTGCATAAGCTTTGGGAAGCCTGGCCAAACTTGTTTTTAATTGTGGCCACATAGCATTTTAATTTGTTGAGCTTCTCATCCTTGCTCTTCATCATGTACACAAAAGTATATTTTGTTTTACTTTCAGTAAAAGTCACAAAGTATTTGTTCCCACCACAGGATGGCACTAATGGGCCAACAAGGTCACTGTACACAGTCTCTAGGAACTTCTCATTATGAGTTGTGGGCAGTTCCTTTTGCTTTGAGACATATGTCACATCTCTCCTTTGCCTTGTCACAACTTACAGCAGAAATTCCACACTCCTTTAACAACTTTTCAACACTCTGCATCACACGATGCACAAACTTCAAATGCCATATATATAAGCAATTCCGATGACTACAAGAACCATTGCTAGTTTGATAAACTCGTCTCTCAACAGCATCAACAACTTCTGAGGCTCCACTAACATCCACAATATAATGAAATCCATTTCTCTCCTCCATTTCAAATTCAATTCCAGATATTTCACCAACAAACTTACTTCCTTTCCTTCTCTTAAGTAACACATTATGATTACTCTCCATAAGTCTTTTGGTTGAAATCAAATTATCCGCTACTTCAGGAATCAGAGCCACATTCTTTAATTTAACATCCATCACTTCTCCAGTTGTAGTGAGGAGTTTGATTTGCACTGTCCCAACACCCTCTACATTAAGATGTTCTTTATTTGCTTGATAAACCATGGGTCTATTTTCAGTATCAAGATCACATAACAAGTCCTGATATTTGCAAATGTGTTTACAGGATCCAGAGTCAACTAAAAATACTCTCTTATTTTCATCCTCATCATCATTACAGATTCTAAAAGCGTAACCACTGTTTCCATTCCTCTGAGCATTTCTGTTAACATTCCTGGCTGCACTGGAATTTTCCTTTGTCTGAGGTCTAAAACCTGTGTGGTTGCTATGATTTCCAGTTCCACCAGGTGGCACTCTTTCAGTGTGACCATGTGGGTCAGTAGGCCCTTGTTTGCCAGTATTTTTAAATTCACAGTCTCTGGCATAATGATTTTCACAGTGTTTAAAACATTCAATTTTCTTTTCCCTTTTTAATCTGCACGTATGTTTCAATATCAAAACAGACATCTCATTAGAACAAAAAACATCCTGACTAGTTCTGGAATCATATTCCTTCTTTAAAATCATCAACAAATCATCAAGCGTTAGGTTCTTTTGGTGTCTTAAAGTCATTGCTAGCACTCTGTAACTTGTAGGAAGCCCGTTTAGTATGGCTGCAATCATGTGCAGCTGATGAGGAGTGTTCCCAAGTTCTTTCAATTGATTTTAAGTCCCCATCAGATTCTCTCAGTGGAGGGACGCAAGCAGTGGGGTACTGCAAGGATCAGTACTTGGTCCACTGCTTTTTAACTTGTTCATTAATGATTTGGAGTTGGGAGTAAGCAGTGAAGTGGCTAAATTTGTGGATGATACGAAGTTGTTCAGGGTGGTGAAAACCAGTGAGGATTGTGAGGCACTCCAAAGGGATCTGTCAAAGATGGGCGAGTGGGCGTCAACATGGCAAATGGGGTTCAATGTGGCCAAGTGCAAGGTGATGCACATTGGAGCCAAAAATCCTAAATATAAATACACATTGATGGGGTCTGAACTGGCAGAGACAGATCAAGAGAGAGATCTTGGAGTTGTAGTAGATAACTCACTGAAAATGTCAAGACAGTGTGTGACTGCAATAAAGAAGGCAAATGCTATGCTGGGGATTATTAGGAAGGGTATTGAAAACAGATCAGCCAATATAATAATGCCCCTATATAAATCAATGGTGAGACCTCATTTGGAATACTGTGTGCAATTCTGGTCACCACACCTTAAAAAGGATATTATAGCTTTGGAAAAAGTGCAGAAAAGGGCAACTCGAATGATAAAAGGGTTGGAACACTTTCCCTATGAGGAAAGGTTAAAGCGCTTAGGGCTCTTTAGCTTGGAGAAAAGACGACTGAGGGGTGACATGATCGAGGTTTATAAGATTATGCATGGGAAAGAGCAGGTAAAGAAAGAGGTACTTTTCTCCCTTTCTCACAATACAAGAACCCGTGGGCACTCCATGAAATTGCTGAGCGGTCGGGTTAGAACGGATAAAAGGAAGTACTTCTTCACCCAAAGAGTGATTAACACTTGGAATTCACTGCCACAGGAAGTGGTGGCGGCTACAAGCATGGACGGCTTCAAAAGGGAATTAGATAAGCATATGGAACAGAGGTCCATCAGTGGCTATTAGCCACAAGGTATAGATAGGGACTCTGGGGCAAGTGATGCTCTGTCTTCTTGGTGCTTGGGGGGGTCAACAGTGGGAGGGCTTCTAATGTCCTGGCCCCACTGGTGGACCTCCTGATGGCACTGGTATTTCTGGCCACTGTGTGATACAGAGTATTGGACTGGATGGGCCTTTGGCCTGATCCAACATTGGCATCTCTTATGTTCTTATGTTTAATTGAGCAGGTAAAGAGTCACTTTCCTTTACTCTAAAATCTAAAGGAAAATTACTCTAAAAAATCTGAGCCTTCAAGTAATAAATCTTACTGGTTGTCTCCCCTCCATACCTCTCTTTCAGGTGTTCGATCATTAATTTGGAAGTTTCTAGGGTATGCAGGCTGGGGACATCATGGCAATTAACTGAATCCATAATCAAGGACTTGGCAAAGCCATGTAGTCTTCTGAAGGCACTTTTGTCTGGCTCAGTTGCAGGGACATTCTTTGTTAAAATATCTTCAGCCCCATACATTTGCAATCTATTCTTTAGGGAGCTCAGCTACCAATTAAAATTATACTGAGTGGGCCTAACCCCCTCCTGGGTTGAGATCTCCAGCTTTGCCCAATCTCGTGCATCTCTGGCTCAGGTCCAGAAGCATTGTGCTCAAAGCACTTCTTTCAGGAAAAAAGACCAGATGTGAGGGGTTTGGGAGGGCTTTTAAACTTCATGGGGGTTTTGGTCATTTGATTATGAGAGGAGGCTCTGGTGTTGAAGTTACAAGGGTCACACTGGGGTTAGCATTAATCTTTTTTGTTGTTTTTGTTGTTCAGTTGCACAGTCGAGTCTTTTTTGCAACCCCATGGAGCAGATCACGCCAGGCCTTCCTCTCTTCCGCCGTCCTCTGAAGTTGGCTCAATTTCATGTTCGTTGCATCGATGACACTGTCTAACCATCACATCCTTTGCCGTCCCCGTCTTCTTCGACCTTCAGTCTTTCCCAGCATCAAGGTCTTCTCCAGTGCTATAGGAGATAGCTTTTCTTCGGGGACCAAGATGTCCAGGGCACACAAGCCCAAGAGGAGGCAGAAAGATGATGGCTGTCCTCCATGGTGGCTGGCAATGCTCTCTCTAAGCTGTGGAGTCTTGTGAGCAAACATTTTACTTTGTGAGCTCCTGGAATTAAAGTTGTGAGAGAGCAATTTGGCTGCTGCATGAATTAGTTTGCTCTGGAGCCAGCCTTCCTGAGCTAAGACAAAAATGTGTGAGCTGGAGGCTAAAAAACATTGAGCTAGCTCACAGTAACTCAGCTTAGAGGGAACAGTGGTGGCTGGTGCACAGCGTCTTCATCCCCCAGGGTGTGGGTGGGCCAGACGGAGGGAGGGAGGGAGCAGGCTCCCTACTGCCATCCATCCAGTGGTGCTGGGGATGTGTCTCTGATGCTATTGCCAGGTGGGGGCTGCAGGGGGCAGCTGGTCTGTTTGGTGTTCCTCCATGGCTGGGGCATCCTCAGCAATCACCTAGGGCTGCCCTTCTTCTGTAATTTAATTCAGGAATAGTTCAGGAACAGTTTGATTGCTCCAGCTAGTAGGAATGTGTTTTTCCTGACTGTTTGAGATTGAGCTTCAATTGTTCATCCTGGTTTATTTTTTCTGGGCATGATTTCCGTGAGTCACAACAAGCTTCTGGTAGAGATCTTGCTGATTTAATACAACTGTACTCTACTTGTTTCATTTCGGCATACATATGAAGTACTCTTGCTAAAAACATACAATAATTAAAACGCAACAGTTAATGTTGATAATTTTAGAATGAAACTACTTAAATAGAGATTCTTAGTTGCTTTCTGTGAAGCAGAGTCCAAAACTGATAAAATATCTAGGAGTATATGTTTCTTCAAACAAAGACAGAATGCTATTTGCAAACTTTGAATTAATTTTTTTTAACCTGTCCCGAAGGACTGAATTTTATTAAGATTTTTAACACAAAATCACATACAAACTTAAAATAAACATACAAACATATATACATAAACGGGGGTACATAATTTTTTTTGTCCAATCTTATGCTTATGCATTTGGCCACCAAATGAGAAGGGAGCACTCACTGGAGAAGACCCTGATGCTTGGAAAGATTGAAGGTCAAAGAAGACGGGGACGGCAAAGGATGAGATGGTTAGACAGTGTCAAAGATGCAACGAACATAAAATTGAGCCAACTTCAGAGGACGGCGGAAGACAGGAAGGCCTGGCGGGAGCTGGTCCATGGGGTCGCAAAGAGTCGGACTCGACTGTGTGACTGAACAACAAATGCTTATGCCTAAATAACATAGTTTTCTATTCTTGTGTACCGTGAGCTTCAACCATCTAACAAACCTTTAAAGAATACATAGCTTCAGATTATAAAACAAATTGTCTGTCAATACACTCTTGCCTACATAAAATTGTCATACCAGCTATAAAAACGTGCCCATGTATTCTGAAATGTAAAGTCCGTCAAACCTTTTATCAATAAAGTCAATTTATCTAATTCTGCTGCCTCCAGAACTTTATAAATTCTCATTTTGATGTTGTCTCTGGTGACTTCCAATATTTTGCATATAGGATTCTTGCAGCTGTAGTTACATATACAATCAAATAACGGTCATCCTTCTTAGAATTTTCTGGCAAAATGTTCAATAATAAAACCTCTGGCTTAAATAAGACAACTATGCCTAACACTTTTTGTAAAATTTCATGCACCATTACCCAATATTTTTTAGCTTTTTCACAATGCCACTTTGAATTAATTTTGAAGAAAATGAAAGATTAGATTAATGTATGGGAAATTCAAACTTTATCACTTTTGGACAGAAGAAACGTTTTAAAATTGGTTTTACTACCAAAATTTATTTATTTTTCCAGAACTTTTATGTATTCAGGATAAGAAGCTATTAGAATGCCAAAAAAAATTGTAATGATTTTATATGGCAAAAAATTTTTTAAAAAAAGAATACCTGCCACTGTGTCTCAAAAGAAGTTGAATCAGGGTGGGTTAGCGATCCCAAATATTTCTCTATATTATCATGCTGTGAGGTTAAACTAGTTATTTCTGTGGGTTAGTAATCAAGAACTGAGTTTAGTTATGCCTCAATAGTCATTCATTTTGTTTCCCCTAAGGTGCTGGTTTCCTATGAGGGGAACTAAGAGACAAATATTACAGTCATGATCATTCTTATATTAATTGTTTTGTGGAAACATTGAATAAATTTAATAGTAAACTGTTTTCTCAGTTATCCCCTTTGTGTTCAACTGTAAGAGAGCTAGCCCTTAAGGCAGGTTGGAGAAGAATAGATTGTTTAAGATGGGAAAAGGCATAAATTGATCGCTATTGTGACAAAGATAAAAACATAGTCTTGAACAACATGGTGATCAAAAGCAGTAATAAGGAAATTCCAATTTGTCAATACTTGCAGTTCAAGAGTCTGTTTATGCCAGACTCCATAAAATGGAAATAGGGATCTAACTTCATTTGAGACTTTATTCTCTTTAAAAACTAAGGGAGCTTCATTTATTTTAAATGAAATTTTTCATTCCTATGTTTTTTGAACAAAATCTATCTGTCACGAGGCACTTGTCTTGGGACCTCGCCTGGATGGGAAGCAGGGTCCAAGGCGAGGAAAGACGCTTGACTGGTTGCCTCAGAAATCAGAGGGACTGGTTTCTCTCACCCATCCTCCCTTGCTTCACCTGAGCTAGCAGCTTTGAGTGGATAGGAACAACAGTACTTGGCTCCCTCATTCTGCCATTCCACTCCAGGCTCCACACTTCCTCCCCGGCTTCCATTCACTGGAGCCTTTATTTCCTCCTCAATTCCCCAGGTCCCTCCCCATCCAGGCCTTAAAGGTACAGAGCCATGCCCAGGTTCCCTCTGCCTTCCTACCCATGGGTGAACTTGCCCCACCCTTCCACCTCCCGGTCAGCTCCTTGTCGCTTGCGCCATCCCCTGCTGCTGCCTCTCCTGCCTCTCCTGCCTCCCTTGACCCCTGGACCTCCCCTGGCAGGTCTCTCTGGAAGGATCCCGGGTCCTTCTTTAAAGCCCCAAAGGGGGTTGCCGCTTGACTAACGTTGTACTCTTTGGATGGCAGGAGAGGCCCCGGGGAGCCCTCCTGACACTATCCTTAGGCTGTGAGGTTGATAGCAGTGTTTTGAATTCTCTGCTGTCCCTTGGTATGTCTTTCTCTATTGGTCTTTGTTTAAGAGAGAATGCTATAAAAATGCTCCATCAAACCTACCTTTTATCTGTTAAGCTTGCTAGAATGTACCAAGCAGTTAGTGATGAAGGTTGGTATTTTAGGGAACAACACACTGATTTTATACACATATGGCGAAAATGCATTAGATCCGAAAAATGTTGGAAGAAGGTAACTATAATGTTGACAAGAGGATTAGAGGTAAATATTATAATTAAACCAGAAATATATTTGTTAAATTATGTATTTCTAATCCCACGGAAGCTCTGGGTAATTGCTCTGTATACCATTTCTACTGCTAGATTAACCTTTGCTACAGTATGGAAGCAAAGGAAAATTTCAATGAGAAGGGAATTTGTGGGAAATGTAAAGGCTTTTATTCATGTGTTAAATTTTCAGCTCTCTATCGAAATGAAGATGATAGTGGATTAGACTTAAATTGATGTACTATGTTAATACGTATGGAACAACTGTTGTAAGGTATGTCATACTTGGGCTCTCTTTTCCTTGATTATTGTTATTGTTAGTTGTGAATTGTTTATAATAAAAAGTGTGGTGTAAGTGTATTATTCAGGGACTGTCAAAACTCCATACACTTCAAGGTAGTTGAGACATTCGAGATGTGGCAGGAAACTTTGAGACAGAGGAAGGAATATCTGACCACATCAAGTGGATGGGGGAAAGAGGGCAGTTGGCAGTCTACTGAGAGATCTGCATGGGTGGATCTGGGTAAAGTAAACAAAACAATACAGATCTGTAGGCCAAACAGTCCTCCTCAGCCAAGCACAAAACCACAGAAAGACATGCTGAATAGATCTAGGCATGGAGGCAATGGGGGCCTTTGAAATGCCCGTGATTTTATTCCTATTGTGCAAGTGACATACTATTTCCAATCCACAATTTAATCTCTGTGCCTCGTCTCCAAATCCAGCCTCAGCATCCAAGGGCACAAACTGGCTCACAAACTAAAGTTTGTCATGAATTTTGGCCAGTTCGTGGTTTGTGAAGAGATGTTCACAAACTGAAGAGCCACCATGAACTTTCATGAATTTTGATGCAGTTCATGGCAGTTTGGTAAGAGCAGAAAACAGTTTTAAATGGCTTCGAGCCTTTTAATGCCCTGCTTTCTGCTGTTCATGAAAAACAGTTGTTTGGTTTAAAAGACCCAGAGCCATTGAAACCACTGCTTTCTGCTGCCTGCAAAAAGCTGAGGGAAGCAGAAAGCAGGGGTTGAAATGGCTCTGAGCCATTTCACCCCCAGCTTTCTGCTCGCTGCAGCTTTTCGTAGTGAACAAAACACAGGGGGTGAAATGGCTGGGAGGCCTGTCACTCCCTGCTTTCTGCTTGTTGTGGTGATTAGCCTTCTCATCTTTATATCACAGGACTATTCTACAAACTCTAAGCCCAAGTAACTGTGGGAGCAATCCTAAACAGGTCTATCGAGAAGTATTTTTTCAATGAGTTTTACTCCAAGGAAAGTGCTCTTAGGATTGCCCTCTGCATTTGTAAATGTTTTCCCAATATTATTTGCTTTTATTTCCCCCCTCTTCTGTTAAATTTTTCAATTATAAACTTCTTGGGGTAGGCACCTATGTCTAACAATAAAATAAAACAATGGTGTAGTCTTCAATTTCATATACCTTTAAGTGTTGGGGGTGAAGGGAATTCCAGCACAATTTTGTTTTACTTAACCAAGAAAAATATAGAGTGGTTCATAATTCGTTACCTGTCCTGAAGTTCTAATGATCTAAGTGAAAGATTTACAGATTTATTTAATATAAAAAAGATGGGTTCAGTCCAGGCAGTTTCCAAAAGTGGTAATGTACTTTACCTAGAGCAATAAACTCTTCTTACTGGATCAGGTGCCTGCTTCCCAGAGAGCAATACAAATCTTTTCATTAAATGACTAATCTATGGTAATTTCCCTTAATTCTTTTACTGCTTTCCCAATAGGAGTCCCAGTTCATTTTGAAATTACAAACTAAATCTACCTAATAAGCTCCTTTTCCCTGAGTGAATTTAATTGCATGTTGAAATATAAACAAATATTACAATAAGCAACGACAAAACAAAAATGGGGGCAGACAAGGTATATATCATAATTTGCCTGAAACTACCCAAGAAGCCTGCCCTGTCCTTTGTCAGTGTGGTTATTTAGGAGAGTGATCACTGCTCCATCTTCTAAAGCATATTTCTGTTCTAAACAAAGGGCCAGATTATGGAAAATCAAAAAACAAGGTGTCATGGGGAGGGACAATAGCTTTTTCCTAAGCATTATCTCATGGAACTCTCTCCTCAGCTCTTCCATCTCCCCATGAAATTATTTCCGCACCCATTCAAGGTCCACATTTTCCACCATGGAGAAATAGGTTGGGTCGTCGTGGAAGGGCCCACCGTAGCTGCTCCCATAGGCACTCCCGTAGCACCTCTCATACATGACCCCCCCCTAGGATCCAGCATCAGTGCCCAGCTTTCTTCTGTCCACGTGGGTATGTGAGCCCATGAGCCCCTAGGTCTCATCCCAAGATCTTTGGGCTCCCCAGTCATCAAGGGGATGGCTGTAGTCTTTGGTTCTGTTTCATCACCGGAGGTTACCGAGACATCCCTCTTCTTCTCACCAGCCATAGCAGGGTGCAAGATATGGGAACTTTGGGAGACCTAACAATCTGTCAGAGCCCCTGGAGAAATCAGTTCCCTATAACCGTCATTCAAAGGAAGTAAAGTTTATTGAGACATTGATAGGATCCAGATTCATAACGTACTTTGTTAGGACTGAGGTCCAGTGCAAGAAGCCAGCAATTATAGCATGATCAAATATACATCAGTGGTTCTTGGCCAATCACTTCTAAGCTAAAAGCCCACCAAACTAACGCTCTAAGATTTCCAGGGGAAAAGGGATACTAAAGACAGTGCAGGTCTCAAGATTACATGGCTATACCAGACACCAGACAAATAATGGCCAGAAATGAAACCATACATTCCAGTTCACACACACTCCACCTCTCCATGGCAACCAAGCTCCAGACAGGCACTTTGGTTGACAATGTGCGACTAACTTATTTGGACAGCTTTGTAAACTCAGCCACTGGTATAGATGCAAAGCATCTAATAATTTGTTGTTGCAAGGTAGCTGAGATGACGTCACTGACTCACAACTGTTCTGGGTCAGCTATGGCCTCCCAGAGGCCAGATTGGGGAATGGGCTCTTTAACAGTCCAATGGTGGCTCCACCTAAGGTAGAGCTTAGCAAGGTAGGCTGGGGTACGCAACCACCTGTGGGTAGGCAATTAGCCAAACCCGACATATGGTCCAAGGCTACAACCTAACTTATGTGTTAAACAGCTGGCTGGGGAGCCAGAAATGGCATCTACAGACGCTCGCACCATCTCAGTCAGGTGGAGGAAGAGACCAACCAAGGAGGTGGATCCAGCAGGACCCATAGGAATAGGTTCCCAGTAGCTGAGCCACTCCTACAGGAGGGGGGGTCCATCCCCTGGGATTAACAAAGGCAGCTTGCCAAGTGTGTACAGACTGGGGAGAGGCCCTTATAAAGGGGGAAAGGCAGACCTATGGGGGCGTGTCAGATCTTAGCTCCTGACACATCAATGAGGAAGGGTTGAAACCAGGAGTGTTGTCCTAAACCTTCCCCCTCCCAGTTCGGAGGTCATAGGGGATCCAAGGAGTGGAGCAAGGAGACCCAGAAAAGTTGGTTGGTGACCCTGCCTCTCAACAACATGGTGGAGAATAAGTGCACTGCAACCCACTTGTGAAAGTGGTTTTGGACTTCACTACTGAAGGCTCCTTTATTGGTAAGTCTGATGGCCCGAGTGTGGGCAAAGGAAGTGTCTGACATGTCAAGCACAGAGGGGGAGATACAAATCTGTAATTACCCTGATTCACCTGGAGAGAATAGCCCCCAACCACAAGGGTGTGTGCGTGTCAGCATTAGAGGAATGGACCTTGTATATTTTGATCAATGGTTGGTCAACCATCAAGAGATAGTACTTCACAATGTTACACAACAACAACAGGATTCCCAAGTATCTATAACATGGGTGTCAAACATGTGGCCCACAG
Organism: Gekko japonicus; assembly: GCF_001447785.1. NCBI lineage: Eukaryota > Metazoa > Chordata > Lepidosauria > Squamata > Gekkonidae > Gekko > Gekko japonicus. Next base: position 81,254 of record NW_015169880.1, on the reverse strand, counting down.
GCCATATCAGGCCCTCGGAGGGCTCCTATCCGGCCCATAAGAAACTAGCTGTCTTCTGCTTCTTTTTCCAGTTCTTCTTATAGAATCCTAGAATCATAGAGTTGGAAGGGGCCATACAGACCATCTAGTCCAACCCCCTGCCCAATGCAGGACCAGCCTAAAGCATCTCTGACAAATATTCATTTGGCCTCTTCTTGAAAGCTGTCAGTGAAGGGGAGCTAACCACCTCCCTAGGCTGCTGATTCCACCTTTAAACCACTCTGACCGTGAAAAGGTTTTTGCTAATATCCAGCCGATACCTTTCTGCATATAATTTAAATCTGTTGCTTTGGGTCCTATCCTCTGCTGCCAACTGGAACAGCTCCTTGCTCTCCTCCAAATGACAGCATTTCAAATATTTAAAGAGAGCAATCATATCCTCCCACAATCTCCTCTTCTCCAAACTAAACATTCCCAAGGCCCTTAGCCTTTCCTCATAGGGCTCAGTCTCCAGACACCTGATCATCCTCATCGCTCTCTTCTGCACCCTTTCAATTTTGTCCACATCCTTTTTGAAGTGAGGCCTTCAGAACTGTACACAGTACTCAAGGTGTGGCCTTATACAGAGGGGCTATGACCTCCTGTGATTTCGATGCTATGGCCATTTTAATACAACCCAAGACTGAATTTGCCTTTTTTGCCACCACATCACACTGACTGCTCATATTTAGTTTACAATCCACCCTTACCCCAAGATCTCTTTCTCATACACTACCCCCCAGAAACGTATCCCCCATCCAGTATTTGTGCTTGACATTTTTGTGGCCCAGATGTAATACTGTGCATTTATCTTTGTTGAATTGCATCCTGTTTGCAACTGCCCACTTCTCCAGAGTATTCAGGTCTTGTTGAATTTTAACACTATGTTCTTGGGTGTTTGCTACTCCTCCCAATTTTGTAAAGGTTCCCTTGCTCGAAAGCCAGTTGAATCCGACTCTAGGGTTGCGGTGCTCATCTCCGTTTCAAAACCAAAGAGCCAGCGCCGTCGAAAGCTCTGACCGCTCTGCCAGTCAGGAGCCCAGGGGGTGGGCACATAAGCCCCACCCCCTGCTCCCACCAGCCATCAGTTGGGACATGGTGGGGGGCAAATGTTCCCCCACCTCCCTGAGCCCCGGGGTGGTAGCCTTGGACTCATAGGGGCAAATTCCACATCTCACACTAGAGGTCATTTTGGCTGCCCCAGCTGTCCTTTGGGGCTCCTTAAAAAGTTATGGTGGCTGCCGCTCGGGGGCAGCTGCAACGCCTGGGGGGGGGCGGGGCAAAACGTTCTCCTGCCTCCCTGAGCCCCAGGGTGGTGTCCTTGGATTGTAGGGGTGAATTCCACCT
>NW_015169880.1:62268-78478 GCF_001447785.1 Gekko japonicus | reverse complement strand
TTCCACAAAACTGCTAAACAGTATACATTTTACAATTGATAAAATGAAGTAAATGATTAAAAAACACAGACAAATCAATTTATAACATCACTTCGATGGCGATAAAAATAAAGTGCAATTCAAGGACACATTCAGCAGTGCCTGCTTCCACAAAACTGCTAAACAGTATACATTTTACAATTGATAAAATGAAGTAAATGATTTAAAAACACAGACAAATCAATTTATAACATCACTTCGATGGCGATAAAAATAAAGTGCAATTCAAGGACACATTCAGCAGTGCCGCCGCACTAAGTCGTGCTGGACGCCACTCCTAACAGAATGCTTGCATAAAAAGCTCTGTTTTCACGGCCCTGCAGAACTGTGACAGGTCCCGCAGGGCCCTGATCTCGGCAGGAAGCTCGTTCCAATAGGACGGAGTTACAAACAAGAAAGCCCTGGTCCTAGTTGCCATCAACCTGATTTCCTTTGGGCCAGGGAGGTCCAGGCGGTTTTGGGATCCTGATCGCAGTGCTCTCTGGGGAACATACGGGGAAAGGGGGTCCCTCAGGTAGGCCAGTCCCTGACCATAAAGGGCTTTAAAGGTCAAAACCAGCACCCTGAAACAAATCCGGAATGCTATTGGCAGCCAGTACAGAGTCTTAAGCACAGGCTCCCACCTGGGAAGACCCATCAGCAGCCTGGCCACCGCATTCTGCACCAGCTGCACCTTCTGGAGTTGCACCAAGGGTAGCCCCATGTAGAGAGCATTGCAATAGTCCAACCTCGAGGTGACCATAGCATGGATCACTGCAGCCAAATCATTGCGTTCGAGGAAGGGAACCAACTGCCTAATCAGCCAAAGATGGTAAAAGGCTGCCTTGGCAGCGGCTGCTACCTAGGCCTCCATTGTTAAGGAAGCATCCAGGAGCACTCCCAAGCTCCTGACCCTCGGAGCTGGCACCAACGGCGCCCCACCGAAGGCTGGGAGTGGGATCCCTATCCCCGTACCGCTCCGATTCAGGCACAGGACCTCCATCTTTGTCGGATTCAATTTCAATTGACTCAGTCTAAGCCATCCAGCCATGTCTTGTAACGCCTGGTCCAGATCTTCCGGGGTAGAGTCAGACTGACCACCAACATCAGATAGAGCTGGGTGTCATCTGCATATTGGTGAAAACCCAGCCCATGCCTCCGGACAATCTGGGCAAGGGGGCGCATATAGATGTTAAATAACATCAGGGAGAGCACAGCCCCTTGGGGCACACCACATACTAGTGGGTGCCTTAGGGACTGCTGCTTCCCAATGGCCACCCTTTGTCCCCAACCTTGGAGAAAGGAGACAAGCCATTGCAAGGCAAGCCCCTGAATTCCCATGTCGGCGAGGCGGTGGGCGAACGGCTGTTGGTCGACCGTGTTCGAATGCTGCTCACAGGTCTAACAACAGCAGCACCGCCGTCCCGCCCCAATTCAGATGTCTCCAGAGGTCATCCGTGAGGGCGACCAGTGCTGTCTCCGTCCCACGAGCCGGGTAAAAGCCAGACTGGAAAGGATCTAGCATGAAAGTTCTTACATGCTCAGGGAAATGCTGATCGCTACTTTGGGATCAGGAAACAATTTTCTCCAGGCCAATTTTGCCAGGGATCCTGGAGGTTTTTTTTTTTTGCCATCTTCTGGGAATGGAGCAGGGGTCACTGGGGGTGTGGGGTGGAGGTAGCTGTGAATTTCCTGCATTGTGCAAGGGGTTGGACTAGATGACCATGGAGGGGCCCTCCAACTCTATGATTCTATGATACTATGATTCGTTCCTCAAGAACAAGTCATGTAAGACTAAACTTATCTCCTTTTTGAGAGAGTTACAACCTTGTTGGATCAGGAGGATGCAGTGGACAGTTAATCTTGATTTCAGTAAGGCTTTAATAAGGTTCCACATGATATTCTTGTTGACCAGTTGGTAAAATATGGTTTGGATTCTATTACTGCTAGGTGGATTTGTAACTGGTTGACAGATTGCACCCAAAGAGTGCTTGTTAATGGTTCTTCATCCTCATGGGGAGGAGTGACAAGTGGCATGCCGCAGGGATCTGTCCTGGGATCTGTGTTGTTCAATACCTTATAAATTACTTGGATGAAAGAATAGAGGGGATGCTCATTAAATGTGCAGATGATACTAAATTGGAAGGCGTAGCAAATATAGTAAAAGGCAGAATCAAGATATAGGATGATCTTTACACTAACAAAATAAGCCAGCGCTTGGGTCTCGTAGCTCTTTCTTACGTGCCCAGGGTAGTGCCGATTGCCAGGCAGCAATTTCCCTCTAGGCTAGATTGGCCAGTGATCTGGGGGAGTTTTTTTTTTTGCCTTCCTCTGAGCATACAGCAGGGGTCACTGGGGGAGTGGGGATCAGGTGGGAGGGAGTTGAGAATTTCCTGAGTTATGCAGAGAGTTGTAGTAGATGACCCTTGAGGTACCTTCCATTTCTATGTTTCTTTGTTTCTAAGGCAGAGCTGGGTGGAATAGGCTGGAGGCCAGTTGCTGGAGTCCAGGTGATTGCCTGGGCCCAAAATGTGGCTTGAGGCCACAACCTGATGTCAGCCCTATAAATGCATTGTACAGCTGGCTGGTGAGCCAGAAATGGACACTGCAGGTACAGGCACTCTCACAATCTCAATAAGGAGGAGACCAACCAAAGAAGTGGATCTTGCAGGACCAACATGGATAGGTTCCTGAAGGCTGACCCAATCCGACAGGTGGGAGGTCCACTCACTGGGAGGAGCCAAGGCAGCTTGTCAAGGCTGTGCAGACTGGGGAGAGTCCTTTAGAAAAGGGGGGAGGCAGGTATATGTGGCTGTGCCAGACCTTAGTTCTTGACACAGCAAGTAGTAACTCTGGATACCAGGAGTTTTGTGCTAACCCCCCTGCTCTCTCAGTTCCAAGGCCACAGGGGCTCTGACTTGGGATAGTGGGGTGGTGACCTCTCAACATCTGTAATTCAAACCCCTTTTCATATATGCATTACATTATTAACAATATTATTAGTATAGTGAAGCACCATCAGACTATGGTCTGATATTCTGTAAATGTTGGTCTGATAGTCTGTAAATGTTTTAGGACTATTCTAAGGGATCTATCTTTAATACTTTGTATGTAATTTATGTTGAAGAAGCGACAGCCTGCTAAGAGTCTAGTTACTTTAAATAATGCTGAAAGAGTAGTTTAGTTCACAACTAGCTTTTAATGGCCGCTTTAAAGGAGACGCGTCCCCTCTTCCTCTGTTGCCAATATGCCTCCGGGTTAATAAATTTTGGTTGTTAATTACTTTAACTGCTTTGGGTATTGCTGCCTTATAATACTAAACTTGGAGAAACTTAGCTTCGGTTTTGTAGTGGTGGAATAGTCTGTTGTCGTAGTGCAGACCTCTAGACTCCGTTGGCTCCATCGGTAACGGCTAGGGCTCGGCGTCAGTCGAGCGTTCTCAATAGCTTCCCGCTTCAAGGCAGCCCAGCGTCGTCCTAAGATGATTGCCAGTCTATCTCAGGTGCTGGGAAGAGCCTCTTGCTTTCGGTGTCCCCCTCCGAGGGAAACCAGGAAGGGGCGATGGAGAAAAACCCCTAAAAAGCTATAAGAAAAAGGGTGTTGCGAGCAGCTGAAGCTGCTAGCGTCCACTCTTGTCGCAAACGGATCCGGAACCCCACTTGGATCATTCTTTAGTGTTTAGGGTTTATGGAATGTTTTTCTCTTGTAGTTCAGCCTACCTCTTGTTATTTTTCTCTCTCTGCTATGTACTAGTATGTGTTAGTGCTTGTGCTTTGTAGGCCTCTCTGTTGTATTAATGACCCTGATGCTGGGAAAGATTGAAGGTAAAAGAAGAAGGGGACGGCAAAGGATGAGATGATTAGACAGTGTTATCGACAGGGGTCATTTTGTAGAAAAAGAGATGCAGGAGCTCATTAGCATAACTCATTAGCATAACTTATTTGCATATGCCACACCCCCGGACATCACCGGAAGTGTGTCAGAAGGCAACACCCACTGCTCAGGCTCCACTGGACTGTTTTGGATTGCTAGCTATTGGGGGGTGGGAACGTGCAGATCTGTCCTTGCAGAGGAGGGAGAGCTTGTACCTAAATAAAACTTGGTCTTAAAGGTGCCACTGGACTGTTTTGGACCGGGGGGGCAGGGGGAGCTATGCAACTTACCTGGCTGCTTCTTGCTCTGACTGAGGGCTGCTGGGAGCAGGGGGTGGGGCTTGTTGCATGTGCCTGCCCCCTGGGCTCTTTACTGCTGGAGCTCTGCTCCCAGTCGCTCCTGCAGGAAATGACCCCTGGTTATCAATAAAACAAACATGAAGTTAAGCAAACTCCGGTGCACGACGAAAGACAGGAGGGCCTGGTGTGCTGTGGTTCATGGGGTCGTGAAGAGTCAGACTTGACTGTGCGACTGAATAACATGTCAGTTATTGTCTTTCTACAAAATCCTGCTGCAGTAAAATTCATTGAAAGCAAACTCCAAAGCATGGATTGGATTATTTCCTGAACTCTGCCAACAATTTATAACCCTGATTCATAACCTGAAGTGCAAGGCTGCCTAGGTGTCTTGCTCTCTGTCCTGGAAACTTGCCTTTGGGTTGGAGATGGATCACAGATAGCTACAATTCAGCAGTCAACAGGACAAAAGAACATTCTGTGTATGCACAGATACATCAGTTTCATTGATAGACAGACAGATAGACAGAACACCATGACCTGAACACCATGAAACATAACTGTGTGGTGACACTGGATCAGCTGTTCTGTCACAGCTGAAACTACTTCACAGGATTATTGTGAGGATAAATTGAAAAGGCAAGAATCAGGTATGCTTCACTTGGATAAAAAATAAAAATATGCTACTTTACTTGTCAGATAAAATACTTAATTGTTCTAAAATGCAGCTTATTGCATTCATGCAAGTGATGCTACAAACATACTGTGAAGATGAAGTTATTAGTGTAGTTATTAGTGTAGCTCTTAAGGTACAATTTCATGGTAACATATTGGGATATCAACTGCTAACTTAACACAGCTCTATAAAAGCTAAGGTCATGGCCTTATAATGGTCAACCAGCCTACTAATTTAGCAATGAGGGAATCAGTTCCCACTAGATGTTGAACTTACTGCATAGGAAGTCCCTTACTTGAAAACAAATTCTTTACCAGCTGCTAGAAGTCTCCCACCCCTTTAAAAAAATAATAGGTAGCAATATGTACTTGAGAAGTTGGCTTCTTGCTCTATAAATGCTGAGGTGACCTCTGCCAAGTGAGTAGGTTGAGGAAATACAGTAAATGATTTACACCTGTAGGTACAAGTCCCATTTCAGTGATGGTCCCATTAAACAGTGTTTTTTCAGTCCTACATGGACACCTTTTACACATTTAGTAAGTGTCTTAAGAGAGTATATACTCTTTCTCTTGTTTCTCCTTACAACAGTTAGTTTGTGATATTCTGTAATAATTTCTAGTTAAAAAAAATACGTGACCCAAAACCTTGCCACATTTAGTCCCCTGAGAATATTGGGTCGAGGTTTTTGATCCCTGTTGCTCATTGATTTGAAGGCTGATGTAGTGCAAGGGGCCCTTATTAGTGGCGTCTGTCACTGCTGTAATGTTTTTGTTATTTTTCCTCATTTGTTCGCTCTGACATCATGTCATTACAGAATGGTGCTGTTCAGGCCCTGCCTTGGCTGTTCGTTAGCGTGTGTTTAATGAGCAGCTTAATTGAGCTGTCTAGTAGGCCACCTGTCACCCTCCGGACTTATTAACATACTAATGGCCTGACATTGTATTCTCTGACAGGCAACAGGGTTTACTGATTTGATGTCTGGACATGGGGGTTTTATGCAGGAATGAGAGAGGATATTGGGAAGGAGGTTTAAAAACACAAATTAACTCTTTGGTATCTCTGTACTTATGGCTGCCCAAGGAAAAAGTTCAACACGGAGCTGAGAAGGGAAGCTGTTGCAGGTTAGTGGGTCCAGCTGTAGCATTGCAGTTCGGACGCATTTCTTCAGGAGAAAATATGTTCAGGGTATGAAGAGCAGGCTTTGCTTCTATTACAGTATTATTGTTGTTGCTACTTCAAAGGGAAAACCTTGTAAAGCACAGGGGAAAGTTTTGTGACTAGTCTTTTCACTACTGTGGCTAAACAAATGAAAGGCAAGAAATTTCCAGTTAAGGGATTTGAGTGCATTACATTGTCCCACTTGTTGAATCCAGATGAAGACATTCATAGTCAGTGAACACTGGGGAGAACTGTAAAGGTTCAAAGGAATGGCTTAAGTGTATGCAAGTTTAATCAAAATACTTGTTTTGTTTTTGTTTTTTCCTAACAGCAAGAGGTAGACCTTCTGTCATAGGCAGAGAACGCCACCAGATGGGATGGCTTAAAGCGCAAGGCTACAATAACTGCATACTATACACATTTACTTTACAAAAAGACACAAGGGCATGTGGTGGGGAGAGTTTTTAGTACAAGACATGATAAGAGATCTTATTTTATACTGAAGGGCTAAGGCAACTTTAGCTAACAGTGGAAAGAAACTCTCTGCATGAAGAGAGCCAATCAGCAGGAAGAGACGCAGAGCCTTTCTGCAAAACCTGAGGCACTTGCTGTGTCTGGCTGCATAGTCAGCAGAAGGATTGGCCAAGAGATTGTACATAAATAAGGAACATGTCAGTCATCGCCCCAGATGCCACTGCTAGGGGGGATGCATTCCAGAGCTGGCATTTTGAGCTGCACCTGCCAGGCACCTCATGTATGCCTCTTTGGCAGGGGCAAACAGTGCTGCAATTACAGGAATGAGGTTCTGAACCACTGCCCCCCCCCCAAAAGAAATATATGTGTTTAGAAAAATCTGTAAGTTGCCTTTCCTAAAAGCTCAAGGTGGCTTACAATGGAAATTACATGAAAACCAAATAAGCAAATGCAATAAAAAAAAACAAGGCTATTAAAAATAAACAAAATCATTAAACGCATTGCAGAAGCTTGATTTCAAACTAATTGACTGGAACTCTGAAAAGAAAGTCCTTGGAAGCAGCATGGTCTTCCAGAAGGTTTGCAGAGAAAGCACCTTCTGTACAGTTTCTGGAAGCCTGTTGCACAAGACGGACATGAATGTGTGAATCTGTGTATTTAAAAATTAATGTAGGAAGTAGTTCTGCGAGTAAAAAAAAGAATATATTTAGAACATTTTGACTAAGCTGGCAAATGATAAATTGTGGGTGTAGGATTAAAGAGATATGAGTCTGTTATTTTAGCTCTGCACAGTCAATCCCAACTGACATCAGCAGTGCAGCATCTATAGCAGAGGACTTTTGCAGTCCTGGGTATTTGCAGTGCAAATGCCAGATAACAAATATCAGCACCTCATACATGCCTGTGAATATATTTATAAGCATATGTGCAAAAATGCAACAAACATGAAATTGAGCAAACTTCAGAGGACGGCGGAAGACAGGAAGGCCTGGCGTGATTTGGTCCATGGGGTCGCGAAGAGTCGGACTCGACTGTGTGACTGAACAACAAAAAAGTTCTACTATTGAGTTATTGCCTTTAATAGGGCACGGGATCCTTGTGGATGGGTTGCAAGGCTACTGCCTATAAACATTAGGATGTCCCACTGGATTTTATGAACAACTTTCAGAAATTAAAAGTTCACTGTGCAGGATCTAATCTAATCCAAAGCCTTTTATTGGCATATACATGAAGATGTGCAGGATCCTCAGATAGCTTCTTCTGTCATTAAAAGTACACACTAGCTGCATTCATATGTTACAGTAGTAACGATTATAAGTTGTGGTTTGAATAACTCCTGTTAGCTGTGACATGATATCAAACCAAGGTTTATTGGTTCACACCAAAACTAGGGTGTGTGGTTGCTTCATTAATCACCAGTTGTCCTACTTACGCTTTGCTGTGCCATCTGAATTCACAAGCCACAGTCTGTTGAGTAGCACTGCCCACTGAGGCTGCCTGGCCACTGAGATTGGAAGGGCAGGAAAGCGATGTCCTTCCTGCTGGGAGGCAGAGAGGAGGCAAGAAGCAGACAACTGGGCTATATGACCCATGCCTAGTAGACTAACCAGAGTTGTTATACGAATGATATCTGAATGTGTCAATTGCTACAAAAACTGATTCTAAATGACAAAAGAGTAATGAGGCTAAAATTTGACAGCTGGAATTCAAAAACGTAAGACTGATTTTGGAGTTCAGAGCTAATAAACTTTGGTGTTTGATTTTCAGCACTGGACGTTTCCTATTCTGCTTTCTGATAGTTAGCATCTTACCAGCACTGATGTTTATATGCCTTTTTTTCACTGAACACTATGCATGTGGAGAACTTCATAGCAAACACGTTTAGCAGTTATTTTTGACAGCCCCCATGATATAAAAATTGTATACATATGATAGATTCATATAAAAAAACCTGACATCTACTTGATTAGTTTTTTATGCCAGTATTCAGATACGCCTCTATAAATAGTTTCAAGAAACATGGACTTGGGTCCCTGAAGTTGAAATCACAGATAGCAATACTCTCAATGTGCTATCCCATTAGTTATTTTTTTTCCATTTTAAGTTTAAGATACCTACTTATACTAATCACAGGTGAACGTGTAAGAAATACTTGGAAAGTATTGGAGTCTACTGCTTTCTACTGAGACAAGTTATTTCCTGCCTAAACATACTTAAGTGATTATCCAGAAAACAATTACTTTTAAACAAATTTTGTTAGACTTTAATGGTCTGTTCCTACTGCTAGTTGATAGACTATATTGCCAGCTGCAAATAATCATTCAGTATTTTTGTAGCAAACTATGTTTCCCTTCTCCTTTCACTTAAGTTAAGAACTGATGGATTTTTCACTTATCCCTATCTGTTATTATCAATTTTCCTTAGCCACCTTTCCATTTTTGCTTTACAAGGATCTCTTGAGGGTCTCTTCTGTGAGCTTATGCCTGTGTTGCAAGTAGATGTGGCACCATACCAAGTAGGAGGTGTTGGCTTGTATGCAGGGTTTCAAAGCAGTTTTTGTAGTAAGTTACAATGCGAAGAGTCGGACTCGACTGTGCGACTGAACAACAACAACAATGCTTATCAGAGAATAGTCTATGGGAACATATGGCCCCTTCTGATTAAAATGCATAACTTGGAGGATGGAAATGAATGCATAATGACTGCACTTACACATAGCCTCCAATGTAAGTAACTGGATGAAGTGCTACAGTTCAATACTTTCATTTAAAAGTGCCAGGGATTTCATACTGTGAAAGTACAAGACAATGTAATCATTGCATAGTAATAGTATATGATGGTTCTTCACTCTCATAAGAGAAGAATGGACGTTTGTTCTGCAGAAACATATTAACAACACATATTTGAAGGTACATGTATTATGGAAAAATACAGGTGTATAAATTATCACAAAAATAAGAAACAATATGTATTTATTTCAGATATCTGCATCCCATACTGTCAACTTGGTTTGTGCAGTACAGGATAAACAAGAGAAAAGAAGAAGTACAAAGGTCCTGTTCACACGAGGGGATTTGGGCCAGTAGCGGGACGGTTCGGGGGGAGCAAGTAGGAACCACCTACCGAGGTGGTTCATCTCCCTGCTGCGTCGCAAACCGGGAGTCTGATCGCCGGCGCAAGGATGCGCCAGCGCGTCCCCAGCTCCGAGCCAAACTGCGCATGCTCAGACATGCGCAGTTCAGCTGGCTTGGCGTCCGACCTCTGTTTTCTCCCCGGCGTCTGATCGTGCCGGGGAGAAAAGGCGGCGCGGCCAGGGGATCCGTGGGATCCCGCCGCGCCGTTTCAACTTTGGCGCGGCTTTTAAAAGCCACGCTTTTTGCCGCTTCTTCCCCTGCCGTGTGGCAGGGGCCAAAGTTATATATTAAAAAAAATTACCTTTGGAGGAATTTGAACCCAATGGTGCTATGCAAAGATGGAATGTTAGTTAAATTACTGTTTTTAAAATAGCACAATAAATGGAGAAATTCAGTCCAGGAGTCACATGTGCAATACCAACAGAAGTGGTCACAGTCACCTGTGCTTGTACACAAATGTACCTTGCTGGATCCGGTCCCATTGAGCAACTATCTCCCACATGTAGCTACAGTTACACACCCACGGAAATGCTGATCATCACTTTGGAGTCAGGAAGCAATTTTTTTCTCCAGGCCAGTTTGGCTGGAGAGTCTGAAGGTTTTTTGTCACCTTCTGGGCATGGAGTGAGTGTCACTGGGGGTGTCATGGAGTGGGGGTCACTGGGGGTGTGGGGGGAGGTATTTGTGAATTTCCTGCAGTATGCAGGCGGTTGGACTAGATGACCCAACTCTATGATTCTATATTATATGCATGAAACTCCTGCTTTAGACCTTGGTATGTTTTTTTTCACTTGTCCTGGACTTTTTTTGGTTTACAACAACCCTGATCTTTTATTGATGGCTTTACCATGCTTTTGCTGTGTGATACTATCGCTTTGGTCCTTCCAGTACTCTCATATGGCGCCAATCACCCAACTCTTTGTGTTTTCCAAGTTGTTCTGATTATAACACTGGCAAGGGATAAGCAAAAGTATAATATACTAGATACAAAGCAGTACTGGAGTATAATCAGGGCTATTTTGGGGCAGGAACTCACAGGAAAGGAGTTCCGGCTGGCTTCAGAGTTGGCCATGCCCACTACAGCCAAAATTTCTGCGTGCGTGGCCTGGAGAGTGACAACTAGGGTTACCAAAAAACCCCGGGGAGCGGAATTCCCCCCGGTTTTGAGCCCCGATTTCCGCTCCCGCGGAATCGGGGCCCGGGGGAAACCCCACCCCCGCAAGCGCGTCACCAGGAAGTGACGTCAGACGCTGGGGCGGGGCCGCGCCATTTGAGGGGAAAACAAAGAGTTTTCCCCTCAAATGGCTGCCGTTTGAGGGGAAAACTCTTTGTTTTCCCCTCAAATGGCGCGGCCCCGCCCCAGCGTCTGACGTCACTTCCTGGTGACGCGCTCGCGGGGGTGGTATAACGGGCGGGCCAGGGAGGGCTCTGGAAGGATTGGTGAGGCCTTCCCCAGCCTGTCCAAGGGCTGGCTTGCCCGGGCTTCCCTTTCCTTCAAGGGGGGGGCTTGTTTGGGGTCCCCTCAGCCGCGGGTAACTTGGGCAAGCCAACGGAGGGCGTAATATGCTAATATGTGGCCTAATATGCTAATGAGCTGCACTGTCAGTGGTGTGGTCTAATATGTTAATGAGTCTTTGCTGTTGGGTGTGGCTTATTATGCTAATGAGTTCCTGCTGGACTGTTTCTACAAAAAAAGCCCTGACTATATCACCCCTTTGTTGGAAACAATGTGGATCATTGGGTACATTTCTACATTGTTGGTAGGACTGTAAAGTAATTTCCCAATTCTAGAGGAACATTTTACTTCAAATTCAATATTTAACTGGTTATAGTATACAACTGCAACCTGAAGTTGTTTTATTAAATTATTGGCAGGAAATAAAAATTCCTCAAATTAGAAAAGAACTAATAATGATTCTGATATCAGCAGCTAAAACCACTATTGCTGCTTGTTGGAAGTCTATAGACAAACCACTAGTAAAGAATTGGTATTTTAGGATATGGGACCATTTGATTTTAAATAAAATTTCTGACTCCATAATATGCAATGATCCATCATTGGGCCCTTCATTTTATTTGGAAATATGGTATCCTATACTAGTAAACTTGGAAGAGATCCTTGGGGAAAAACCTTATTTTAACAATTACCAGTACTTTAATTTTTTGAAGACCAGTTGGTTACTTTAGATATGTTTATAAGACTTACTTTAGAATACCTGGCAGATCATTAAGCATGAATGAAATAACTACTGAAATAACTACTTCCCCAAAGTTTATAGTTGATTATGTTAGTGTTTGTATGGAACATAATCTTGTATTTATATTGCTAACTGTAAGCTTTTATTGTTGTATAAAAATTAATAAAACATATTTTCCAAAAAAATGGACATTGCTGAGACCCACAGGAGTGAGAATGAACACTAGTGCTGAAGATCAGGAATAAATATTACTTCAGCCAATTTTACAATGTGATCATGAGAAGTACTTGACAATTTTTTGGTTTCTTAAACCAAATCCCAAAAGTGAGATTAATTGACAAAACCCTACTAAGCACGTACAGTAGGAAGCTTTCTGGCATGCGTCTATGCCATTCCATCCATTTGCACACCACCCAAAGTAATAACGGTACAATCTGATTTTATTATTTCTGAAGCAAATAAATAACCACATTAGGTCTTTGTTTTAATAGACCATTTGAAATCTGTGTCTTCGCAAGATGCTCAGCTTCCTAAGCCAGGCAGGCCAAACCATTCTTAGATGCTTACAGAGGAGATAACGATCTCAGTGTAATACCAGTGCCACGTTTGGGCTAGAGGAGAGAATGTGGCAGTTGGGCTAGAAGACAGAGCTGAGCCCAGGCTCCCTACGGGGTAAACAGGTAGCAGTGTTGAACAGGAGCGCCTTTCACCAACTGGCTGGTGAGCCAGTTGCAGCCTTCCTGGGCAGGAGAGATCTTGACACTGTGCTGCATGACCTGGTAACACCTAGGTTAGATTGCTGCAAATGTGCTCTATGTAAAAAGGTAAAGGTTCCCTTGCTCAAAAGCCAGTCGAGTCCGACTCTAGGGTTGCGGTGCTCATCTCCGTTTCAAAGCCGAAGAGCCAGCACTGTCCGAAGATGTTTCCATGGTCATGTGGCCGGCATGACTAAACACCAAGGCGCACAGAACGCTGTTACCTTCCCACTGAAGTGGTACCTATTTATCTACTTGCAATTTCTTGCTTTCGAACTGCTAGGTCGGCAGGAGCTGGAACTAGAGACGGGAGCTCACTCCGTCATGCGGCACACTCGGGGCTCGAACTGCTGAACTACCGCCCTTCCACAGCCTGCAGTTCAGCGTCTTAACCACTTGAGCCACCGCAGCTCCATGTGCTCTATGTAGGGCTGCCTATAAAGACTGCCTGAAAACTACAGTTGGTAAAGAATTCTGCAGCCAGGGTGTTGACTGGAATGGGTGGTAGGGACATATCACTCCAGTTTCTTCCATCTACCCTGGCTCCCAAATTGCTTCCAGGCACAATTCAAGGTGCTGGTACTGTTAGGCCCCCTAGCTCCAGGTTGGGAAATTCCTGTGATTTGGTGGTGTAGCATAGGGAGGGACCTCACCAGGGTATAATGCCACAGAGTCCACCATCCAAAGCAACCATTTTCTCCAGGAGAACTGATTTCTGTAGTCAGAAGATCAGTTGTAATTCTGGGAGATCTCCAAGCTCCACCTGTAGTTTGGCAGCCCTACACATAGACCTTTAAAACCCTCTATGACTTAGGCCCAGCTTACCTTAAGGACCAACTACTCCCATATGAACCTATACGATCACTCAGGTCGTCATCATTTGGATGCCTCTGCCACTTGAGGCTAGATGAGTGGCAACCCAAAAAAGGGCCTTCTTCATTGTAGCACCAAAATTTTGGAATGACTGCCCCAGGGAGATTCATCTGTCTCCCTCTATTGCTACATATGTATGTATGTATTCTAAATGTTGTTTAGGGGTTTGAAATGTTTTAATGCTTGATTTGGGTAGGAAGGTGATGTAGAAATATTTAAAATAAAAAATTTAAACACCCGCCTGAAATACTAATCCAGGGGGAGGGAACCTCCAGGAACTTCAAGGGGAAGTTGAAGAGACCTTCAGGAGGGGGGAAGCAGGAGGAAACAATCAGCACAAATTACCTCCTTTCCATCCATGGGAATCCTCTGTGGGGCCTAAGCCAAAGTAGTAGCATAATGCACTTAAAAGATTTGCATATTGGGTTCATGTCTGGCCATTTGCTGCTTCATTAACTTTGACCTTCCAAAAAACACCTGCAAAAACACCTGTACATGATGGTGGAGATCATATAACTACTTTGCTATGTGCCAAAACCCACTGTGTGCCCTGATGGCTGTGCACATAGGCCTCAGAGCCTCTGCCTCTGCCCTGTGGTAGCAGGCTGTGCACCAGCAACTGCCAGAAGATTTTAGAGGTGAGAGGATAGTTTCAGGGGATGTGATATCATGTCCTCTGTGAAGCTGTAGGCATTTCCCCAGTCATCTCTATTGTGAAGACGATAGAGATTGTAGAGATTCCTAGAGTGTCACCAGAAGTGATGCTGTAGGAATCCATAAAGATTAGGAAAATTCCTAAACCATCACCATCAATGCTATCCCCCCCCCCCTTTTCTCTGGCACCTCAAAGCAGGGGATTGTGGCAGGGGGTTTCCCACCCCAGCCAGGTAAACAGTAAACCTACTCTGTTCTGAACCTGCAGAGCCAGTTTGGTGAAGAGCCAGTTTGGTGTAGAGAGCCAGTTTGGTGTAGTGGTTAAGTGTGTGGACTCTAATCTGGGAGAACAGGGTTTGATTCCCCACTCCTCCACTTGCACCTGCTGATGTGACCTTGGGTCAGTCACAAGCTCTGGCACAGCTGTCCTTGAAAAAGAGCAGTTTGTGTCAAGAGCTCTCTCAGCCCCACCCACCTCACAGGGTGTCTGTTGTGGGGAGGGGAAGGGAAAGGAGTTTGTAAGCCGCTCTGAGACTCAAGTGAAGGGCGGGGTATAAATCCAATCTCTTCTTCTTCTCTTCTAATCACCACTTTTAGTGTTTCTTAGGGCTAAACTAAGTATGCTGCTGCTAGTGTTCTTTAACTGGAACACATGTAAAAAGCAGCCACGTGGGACCTGATCTGGACTGGGGCAGGGGGTTGTTTTCCTAACTGTACTGCACTGTTTTCATATAATAAATAAATAAATATTGTAAATGTCCCTTCCCCACTATTTTAAACTCAGGTACCCTTGGGAGGTAAAAAGAGAGAGAGAGAGAATAGCAACAACATCTGATTGGCAAAACTGGTGTGCCCTCTTCCCCAACACTGCAGATTCCTCCTTCCCCTAGCTGCTTTTTAGGGCTGTAATGTATTGAGCTTGAGATCCATAACAAAGGCAGGCTAGGATCCTAGGAGCAAACCAGTAGGAATGCTGGGATCCTAAAGTAGCCCAATAGGGTTACCTGGAAAGGTAACCTGGTGTAAATAGCCTATCACGGGGAGTGGGGTGTGTTTTGGGTGTGACTTTCTTTGGGCATAAAACCTGGCTTCGGCCAGGGGTCTTTATCTTTGTTCTCACTACTGAATCACTTAATAAACTATGAGCTGATCACTCAACACGTCTGAACCCAGTACATTTCAAGGGCCAAATTATATGCCTTGATTTTCAGTACTTTTAAGGGTGGAGACAGACTCAGGGATCTCTATGTATCTGTAAAAGGCAATTTGTTGCACTTAGGGGAAGAGAGATGAGTTAACCCTTCATTGCCTGCTTAGTTTTGCTTATAGAAACAGATCTATCTATGCATTTTAAACAGCAACAAGGTTCTAAAGGATGTATCGTCTCCCCCTTTGAAATGCTATTAACAGAGCAAGGAGTCTGGTTTCAGTTAGCAGAACCAAGCAAGGACTGAAGGGTTAAATGCTGAATCTCGACAGGGGCTGTGTGTGCACATGCCATTTGACTTTTACAAATTGACTTAGATCCATAATCGTTATATATGTACTTTAATTTATAACAGTGTGGCGTGCTTTTGACTTTAGAAGCTCCTTCATAAGAATATTCATTTAAGAAATCCAAAATCTGAAGGCAATATCCTACCTGCTTTGCTCCTTGAATGGGAGTATCTGAATAGTTGTAAGTTCATTTTATCCTTGCTGCTCTAAAATGTAGCATCTATTTTATGTAGCACCACACAAAATATTCCTGTGCCTGGGTATCATTCCCCCATCTCAAATTATATTTTCCCTATTGTGAATGCAGAATTCTGAACCTGCGTAAACTGCAATAAATATGATTTCATTGTCCCCCCAAACCAGTTACATTTTTGAGGTACTCAAAAATTCTTTGCATATTCATGTAATAAACGAAAATATAAGAAAACATGCAAATGAAGATTAAGGAGTTTAACAAAAAAAAAGTGGTTGGGGGGGCTCACAGAAATAAGCATCATTACATGCATCTGGCTTGCAGGAAAATTAAGATAAGGCCATAAGCCCTTAATAAGGCTGGAAATTATAAACAGTGAGGAGATAAAGAATATCATTTTTTTAAAAAAAT